>NC_092727.1:66289663-66477163 GCF_047496885.1 Scyliorhinus torazame | reverse complement strand
ACACTCACACACACCCCAACACACACACACACACACGCCAACACACTCACACACACCCCAACACACACACACACCCCAACACACTCACACACACACACCAACACCCCAACACACACACACACACCAACATACTCACACACCCCAACACACACACACACACACGCCAACACACTCACACACACCCTAACACACACACACACACCCAACACACTCACACACACACCAACACACTCACACACACCCCAACACACACACACACACATGTCAACACCCCAACAAACACACACCCCAACACACACACACTCACACAAACCCCAACACACACACACACGCCAACACCCCAACACACACACACACACCAACACACACACACACACTTTCACACACCCCAACACACTCACACACAGCCCAACTCACTCACACACACCCCAACACACTCACATCCCCCAACACGCACACACACACCAACACACACACACACACCAACACACACACACACCACAACACACACACACACACCAACACACTCACACACACCCCAACACACTCACAGACCCCCAACACACCCCAACACACTCACGCACACCCCAACACACACACACACCCCAACACACTCACACACACCCCAACACATACACACACACCCCAACACACTCACACACACCCCAACACACTCACACACACCCCAACACACTCACACACACACACACACACACCCCAACACACTCACACACACCCCAACACACTCACACACACCCCAACACATACACACACACCCCAACACACTCACACACACCCCAACACACTCACACACACCCCAACACACTCACACACACCCCAACACACACACACACACACACCCCAACACATTCACACACACCCCAACACACTCACACACACCCCAACACACACACACACCCCAACACACTCACACACACCCCAACACATACACACACACCTCATCACACTCACACACACTCCAACACACTCACACACACCCCAACACACTCACACACACCCTAACACACTCACACACACCCCAACACACTCACACACACCCCAACACACTCACACACACCCCTACACACTCACACACACCCCAACACACACACACACCCCAACACACTCACACACACCCCAACACACTCACACACACCCCTACACACTCACACACACCCCAACACACACACACACCCCAACACACTCACACACACCCCAACACACTCACACACACCCCAACACATACACACACACCCCAACACACTCACGCACACCCCAACACACTCACACACACCCCAACACACTCACATCCCCCCAACACACACACACGCCCCAACACATTCACACACACCCCTACACTCACACACACCCCTACACACTCACACACACCCCTACACACACACACCCCAACACACTCACACACACCCCAACACACTCACACACACCCCAACACACTCACACCCCCCAACACACTCACACACACCCCAACACACTCACACACACACACACACACACACACCCCAACACATTCACACACACACCAACACACTCACACACCCCCAACACACTCACACACACCCCAACACATTCACACACACCCCTACACTCACACACACCCCTACACACTCACACACACCCCAACACACTCACACACACACACACACACATGCCCCAACACATTCACACACACCCCAACACACTCACACACCCCCAACACACTCACACACACCCCAACACATTCACACACCCCCCTACACTCACACACACCCCTACACACTCACACACACCCCTACACACACACACACCTCTACACACTCAATTACACAAAGACGAGAGTAGGATGTAATCGAGGCTTTATTACACTGAGATGTGTGGCCTCCTACAGTAGCTGGCAAAATGGCTGCTGTACTGGGAGCACACATATTTATACACAGCCTACTGGGCGGAGCCAGCAGGCAGGGATCTATCCCCGTACCTGTAGTACAGGGCCTTACCGTAAAGCACCTATATCTGCATCCTCTATATACAATATATACATCAGTGGTGACTACCACACCCATACTCAAGTCCACAAACCTATACACAAGTACACAATCTCATAAACAAGTTCTGGGGCGACATTCTCGGACCCCCCGCCGGGTCGGAGAATCGCCGGGGGCTGGCGTGAATCCCGCCCCCGCCGGTTGCCGAAGTCTCCGGCACCGGAGATTCGGTGGGGGCGGGAATCGGGCCGCGCCGGTTGGCGGGCCCCCCCGCTCGATTCTCCGGCCCGGATGGGCCGAAGTCCCGCCGATAGATTGCCTGTCCCGCCGGCGTAAATTAAATCACCTATCTTACCGACGGGACAAGGCGGCGCGGGCGGGCTCCGGGGTCCTGGGGGGGGCGCGGGGGGGTGCCCCCACGGTGGCCTGGTCCGCGATCGGAGGCCCACCGATCCGCGGGCGGGCCTGTGCCGTGGGGGCACTCTTTCCCTTCCGCCTCCGCCACGGTCTCCACCATGGCGGAGGCGGAAGAGACTCCCTCCACTGCGCATGCGCGGAAAACTGTCAGCGGCCGCTGACGCTCCCGCGCATGCGCCACCCGGCGATGTCATTTCCGCGCCAGCTGGCGGGGCAACAAAGGCCGTTTCCGCCAGCTGACGGGGCGGAAATCCCTCCGGCGTCGGCCTAGCCCCTCAATGTTGGGGCTCGGCCCCCAAAGATGCGTGGCATTCCGCACCTTTGGGGCGGCGCGATGCCCGTCTGCCGCCGTTTTGGGTGCCAGTCGGCGGACATCGCGCCGTTTCCGGAGAATTTCACCCCAGGTTTCTGGACTCTGTGCTCTGGGTTCTGAACTCTATGAATCAAAGAACATAGAATCCCTACAGTCATGTCTGCACCGACCCTCTGAAAGAGGGCCCCCACCTAGGCCCGCTCCCCCGTAACCCCACCTTAACCTTTTGAAAATTAAGGGGCAATTTAACATGGCAAATCCACCTAACCTGCACATCATTGGTCTGTGGGAGGAAACCGGAGCACCCGGAGGAAACCCACGCACACACGGGGAGGACGTGCAGACTCCGCACATTCATCCAAGGCCTAGTCCCTGGTGCTGCTAACCACTGCTACCATGCTGCCTGTGCTCTGGGCTCTCTGCTCTGGCCTAGTTCCTGGTGCTGCTAACCACTGCTACCATGCTGCCTGTGCCCTGGGCTCTCTGCTCTGTCTGTGATGATAGAAGCTGCAACTTCCACTTGGTGTGCACTCTGCCATTTTGCTGTTCTCTCTGTCTTTCAATTTGTTTTGTTTCTCTTCCAGAAAACTGCTGAAATCCACACTTGTACTCATACCGCTCTTTGGGGTCCATTATGCGCTTTTCATGGCAATGCCATACTCTGCTGTGTCAGGGATCCTTTGGCAGATCCAAATGCATTATGAGATGCTCTTCAACTCCTCTCAGGTAAGACTCTGAATTTTGGATTTACGCCACTGATTATTAGCTCGAGATCTGGGAACTAAACTCTGGGTTCTGAGCGCTGGGCTCTGGGATCTGGGTTCTGGGTTCTGGGCACTGAGCTCTGGGCAGTGGGCTCTGGGCGCTGGACTCTGCGGTCTGGGGACTCGGCACTGGGCACTAAGGTCTGGGGTGTGGGCGCTGGGCACTGGGTTCTTGGTGCTAGCGCCTGGATGCTGGGCACTGGGCAGCGCGGTAGCATTGTGGATAGCACAATTGCTTCACAGCTCCAGGGTCCCAGGTTCGATTCCGGCTTGGGTCACTGTCTGTGCGGAGTCTGCACATCCTCCCCGTGTGTGCGTGGGTTTCCTCCGGGTGCTCCGGTTTCCTCCCACAGTCCAAAGATGTGCAGGTTAGGTGGATTGGCCATGATAAATTGCCCTTAGTGTCCAAAATTGCCCTTAGTGTTGGGTGGGGTTACTGGGTTATGAGGATAGGGTGGAGGTGTGGACCTTGGGTAGGGTGCTCTTTCCAAGAGCCGGTACAGACTCGATGGGTCGAATGGCCTCCTTCTGCACTGTAAATTCTATTCTATGACTGGACTCTGAACTCTGGAATGTGGGTCTGGGTTCTGATTGCTGACACTGGGCTCTGAGCTCTTGGTACTGGCATCTGGGTGCTCGGCAGTGGGCTCTGGGGACTGCTGGACTCTGGGCTCTGGGTTCTGGGCAATTGGCTCTGGGCGCTGGATTCTGGGCTCTGGGTGCTAGGGTCTGGGCACTGGGCTCTGCGCACTGGTCTCTGGGCACTATCTCTGAGCACTAGGGTCTAGGTTGTGGGCTCTGGGTGCTGGACTTTGGACTCTGTCTCTGGGCTTTGGGCGCTGAGCTCTGGGTTCTTGGTGCTAGCGTCTGCCTGCTGGGCACTGGGCTCCGGAGATTCGATTCTGGACTCTGGCTGCAGGGCACGGGGCTCTGGGCTCATGGCTCTGGGCTCTGGGCACTGGACTCTGGGCTCATGGCTCTGGGCTCTGGGCACTGGACTCATGGCTCTGGGCACAGGGGAAGGGCTCTGGGCACTGGGCTCAGGGCTCTGAACATTGGGGTCTGGGTACTGGGCTCAGGGTTCTGAACACTGGGGAAGGCCTCTGGGCACTGGGCTCAGGGCTCTGAGCACTGGGCTCTGGGCATTGGGCTCAGGGCTGTGAGCGCTGGTGAAGGCCTCTGGGCACTGGGCTCAGGGCTCTGAGCACTGGGCTCTGGGCATTGGGCTCAGGGCTCTGAGCGCTGGTGAAGGCCTCTGAGCACTGGGCTCAGGGCTCTGAGCACTGGGGAAGGCCTCTGGGCACTGGGCTCAGGGCTCTGAGCGCTGGTGAAGGCCTCTGAGCACTGGGCTCAGGGCTCTGAGCACTGGGGAAGGCCTCTGGGCACTGGGCTCAGGGCTCTGAGCGCTGGTGAAGGCCTCTGAGCACTGGGCTCAGGGCTCTGAGCGCTGGTGAAGGCCTCTGAGCACTGGGCTCAGGGCTCTGAGCGCTGGTGAAGGCTTGTGAGCACTGGGCTCAGGGCTCTGAGCGCTGGGGAAGGCCTCTGGGTACTGGGCTCAGGGCTCTGAGCGCTGGTGAAGGCCTCTGAGCACTGGGCTCAGGGCTCTGAGCACTGGGGAAGGCCTCTGGGCACTAGGCTCAGAGCTCTGAGCACTGGGCTCTGCACCCTGGACCCTGGTCTCTAGACGCTGGGTGCTAGGCTCCGGGTCTGGACTCTAGAATCTGGACTCTGGCCGCTGGACTATGATCTGGTCACTAATGTCTGGGCATTGGCCTCTGGGGGCTGGACTCTGACCTCTGGGGTCTTTACGCTTGGCACTGGGTTCTGGACTCTGGGGCTTGGAATCTGGACTCTGAGATCAGAACTCTGGCCTATGGGCCCTGGGCTGTGGTTGCTGCACTCTACGCTCTGGACTCTGGCCTCGTGGTTCTGGGATCTGGGATCGGGGCTCTGGGCTCTGGACTCTGGACTCTGGACTCTGGGCTCTGGCCTCTGGACTCTGGGCTCTGGGCTCAGGGTGATGGATGCTGGGCCCTGGGATCTGGGCTCTGGGTGATGGATGCTGGGCTCTGGGCTCTGGACTCTGGGTGATGGATGCTGGGATCTGGGCTCTGGGTGATGGATGCTGGGCTCTGGGCTCTGGGTGATGGATGCTGGGCCCTGGGATCTGGGCGCTGGGTGATGGATGCTGGGCTCTGGGCTCTGGGCTCTGGGTGATGGATGCTGGGCACTGGGATCTGGGATCTGGGCTCTGGGCTCTGGGCTCTGGACTCTGGACTCTGGGCTCTGGGTGATGGATGCTGGGCCCTGGGATCTGGGATCTGGGCTCTGGGCTCTGGGCTCTGGACTCTGGACTCTGGGCTCTGGGTGATGGATGCTGGGCTCTGGTCTCTGGGTGATGGATGCTGGGCTCTGGGCTCTGGGCTCTCGGTGATGGATGCTGGGCTCTGGATTCTGAGTAATGGATGCTGGGCTCTGGGCTTTGGGCTCTGGTGATGGATGCTGGGCTCTGGGTGATGGATGCTGGGCTCTGGGCTCTGGGTGATTGATGCTGGGCTCTGGGCGATGGATGCTGGGCTCTGGGCTCTGGTGATGGATGCTGGCCTCTGGGCTCTGGTGATGGATGCTGGGCTCTGGGCTCTGGGTGATGGATGCTGGGCTCTGGGCTCTCGGTGATGGATGCTGGGCTCTGGGTGATGGATGCTGGGCTCTGGGCTCTGGACTCTCAGTGATGGATGCTGTGCTCTGGGTGATGGATGCTGGGCTCTGGGTGATGGATGCTGGGCTCTGGGCTCTGGACGCTGGGTAATGGATGCTGGGCTCTGGACTCTGGGCTCTGGACTCTGGGTGATGGATGCTGGGCTCTGGGTGATGGGTGATGGATGCTGGGCTCTGGATTCTGGGTGATGGATGCTGGGCTCTGGGTGATGGATGCTGGGCTCTGGGCTCTGGGTGATGGATGCTGGGCTCTGGGCTCTGGGTAATGGATGCTGGGCTCTGAGTGATGGATGCTGGGCTCTGGGCTCTGGGTGATGGATGCTGGGCTCTGGGTGATGGATGCTGGGCTCTGGGTGATGGATGCTGGGCTCTGGGTGATGGATGCTGGGCTCTGAGCTCTTGGTGATGGATGCTGGGCTCTGGGCTCTGGGTGATGGATGCTGGGCTCTGGGTGATGGATGTTATCACCAAGGAGGTAGTGATGGGCAAGCTAATGGGGCTAAAGGTTGACAAGTCTCCTGGACCTGATGGAATGCATCCCTGGGTACTAAAAGAGATGGCTAGTGAAATTGCAAATGCACTAGTGATAATTTACCAAAATTCACTAGACTCTGGGGTGGTCCCGGCGGATTGGAAATTAGCAAACGTGACACCATTGTTTAAAAAAGGAGGTAGGCACAAAGCGGGTAATTATAGGCCAGTGAGGTTAACTTCGGTAGTAGGGAAGATGCTGGAATCTATCATCAAGGAAGAAATAGCGAGGCATCTGGATGGAAATTGTCCCATTGGACAGACGCAGCATGGGTTCATAAAGGGCAGGTCGTGCCTAACTAATTTAGTGGAATTTTTTGAGGACATTAACAGTGCGGTAGATAACGGGGAGCCAATCGATGTGGTATATCTGGATTTCCAGAAAGCCTTTGACAAGGTGCCACACAAAAGGTTGTTGCATAAGATAAAGATGCATGGCATTAAGGGGAAAGTAGTAGCATGGATAGAGGATTAGTTAATTAATAGAAAGCAAAGAGTGGGGATTAATGGGTGTTTCTCTGGTTGGCAATCAGTAGCTAGTGGTGTCCCTCAGGGATCAGTGTTGGGCCCACAACTGTTCACAATTTACATAGATAATTTGGAGTTGGGGACCAAGGGCAATGTGTCCAAGTTTGCAGACGACACGAAGATAAGTGGTAAAGCAAAAAGTGCAGAGGATACTGGAAGTCTGCAGAGGGACTTGGATAGGCTAAGTGAATGGGCTAGGGTTTGGCAGATGGAATACAATGTTGACGAATGTGAGGTTATCCATTTTGGTAGGAATAACAGCAAAAGGGATTATTATTTAAATGATAAAATATTAAAACATGCTGCTGTGCAGAGAGACCTGGGTGTGCTAGTGCATGAGTCAGAAAAAGTTGGTTTTCAGGTGCAACAGGTGATTAAGAAGGCAAATGGAATGTTGTCCTTCATTGCTAGAGGGATGGAGTTTAAGACTAGGGAGGCTATGCTGCAATTGTATAAGGTGTTAGTGAGGCCACACCTGGAGTATTGTGTTCAGTTTTGGTCTCCTTACTTGAGAAAGGACGTACTGGCACTGGAGGGTGTGCAGAGGAGATTCACTAGGTTAATCCCAGAGCTGAAGGGGTTGGATTACGAGGAGAGGTTGAGTAGACTGGGACTGTACTCGTTGGAATTTAGAAGGATGAGGGGGGATCTTATAGAAACATATAAGATTATGAAGGGAATAGATAGGATAGATGCGGGCAGGTTGTTTCCACTGGCGGGTGAAAGCAGAACTAGGGGACATAGCCTCAAAATAAGGGGAAGTAGATTTAGGAGTGAGTTTAGGAGGAACTTCTTCACCCAAAGGGTTGTGAATCTATTGAATTCCTTGCCCAGTGAAGCAGTAGAGGCTCCTTCATTAAATGTTTTTAAGATAAAGATAGATAGTTTTTTGAAGAATAAAGCGATTAAGGGATATAGTGTACGGGCCGGAAAGTGGAGCTGAGTCCACAAAAGATCAGCCATGATCTCATTGAATGGTGGAGCAGGCTCGAGGGGCCAGATGGCCTACTCCTGCTCCTAGTTCTTATGTTCTTATGATGGATGCTGGGCTCTGGGCTCTGGACTCTGGGTGATGGATGCTGGGCCCTGGGCTCTGGGTTATGGATGCTGTGCCCTGGGCTCTGGGTGATGGATGCTGGGCTCTGGGCTCTGGAATCTGGGTGATGGATGCTGGGCTCTGGGCTCTGGATTGTGGGTGATGGATGCTGGGCTCTGGGCTCTGAAATCTGGGTGATGGATGCTGGGCTCTGGGCTCAGGACTCTGGGTTATGGATGCTGTGCCCTGGGCTCTGGGTGATGGATGCCTGGCCCTGGGCTCTGGGCTCTGGGTGATGGATGCTGGGCTCTGGGCTCTGGTGATGGATGCTGGGCTCTGGGCTCAGGACTCTGGGTGATGGATGCTGAGCTCAGGGTGATGGATGCTGGGCTCTGGGCTCTGGGCTCTGGGTGATGGATGCTGGGCTCTGGGCTCTGGACTCTGGGTGATGGATGCTGGGCTCTGGACTCTGGGTGATGGATGCTAGGCTCAGGGTGATGGATGCTGGGCTCTGGGCTGTGGTGATGGATGCTGGGCTCTGGGTAATGGATGCTGGGCTATGGGCTCTGGGCTCTGGGTGATGGATGCTGGGCTCTGGGTGATGGGTGATGGATGCTGGGCTCTGGGCTCTGGGTGGTGGATGCTGGACTCTGGGTGATGGATGCTGGGCTCTGGGCTCTGGGTGATGGATGCTGTGCTCTGGGCTCTGGACTCTGGGTGATGGATGCTGGGCTCTGGGTGATGGATGCTGGGCTCTGGGCTCTAGACTGTGGGTGATGGATGCTGGGCTCTGTGCTCTGGGTTATGGAGGCTGGGCTCTGGGCTCTGGACTCTGGGTGATGGAGGCTGGGCTCTGGGTGATGGAGGCTGGGCTCTGGGCTCTGGACTCTGGGTGATGGAGGCTGGGCTCTGGGTGATGGAGGCTGGGCTCTGGGCTCTGGGCTCTGGTGATGGATGCTGGGCTCTGGGCTCTGGGTGATGGATGCTGGGCTCTGGTGATGGATGCTGGACTCTGGGTGATGGATGCTGGGCTCAGGGTGATGGATGCTTGGCTCTGGGCTCTGGGTGATGGATGCGGGGCCCTGGGCTCTGGGTGATGGATGCTGGGCTCTGGGCTGTGGACTCTGGGTGATGGATGCTGGGCTCTGGGCTCTGGACTCTGGTTGATGGATGCTGGGCTCTGGACTCTGGGCTCTGGGTGATGGATGCTGGGCTCTGGGTGATGGGTGATTGATGCTGGGCTCTGGGCTCTGGACTCTAGGTGATGGATGCTGTGCTCTGGGCTCTGGTGATGGATGCTGGCCTCTGGGCTCTGGGTGATGGATGCTAGCCTCTGGGCTCTGGGATCTGGGCTTTCTGCTCTGGACTGTGTGTGTGTGTGTGTGTGTGTGTGTAGGAGTGTGGGAGTGTGTGTAGTGGTGTGTGTGAGTGTGTATAGAGACGTGTGTGAGTGCGTGGAGCTCTGGACTCTGGATTCTGGGCCCTAGCTCCAGGCTCTGGACTGTGTATGCGTGTGTGTGTTTGAGTGTGTGTGTGTAGGGATGTGTGTGTGAGTGTGTGTAGGGGTGTGTGTGAGTGTGTGTGGGGTGTGTAGAGCTATGGACTCTGGATTCTGGGTCCTAGCTCTAGGCTCTGGACTGTGTATGTGTGTGTGTGTGAGTGTGTAGAGCTCTGGACTCTGGGCCCTGTGTGCTGGGCATTGGACATTGGTCTCTGAGCTCTGGGTGATGGACACAGGACGCTGGGCTCTGGGCTCTGGGTGCTGGACGCAGGACACTGGGCTCTGGGCGATGGATGCTGGGCTCTGGGTGATGGACGCTGGGCTTGGACACTGGTCCCTGGGTGATGGACGCTGACTCTGGGTGATGGATGCTAGACGCTGGCTCTGGATGATGGATGCTGGGCTCTGGGTGATGGACGCTGGGCTCTGGATCATGGACGCTGTCACTGGGTGACGTACGCTGGACGCTGCCTCTCGATGATGGACGCTGTGCTCTGGGTGCTGCTATCTGGGCTCTGGGTGATGGACGCTGGCTCTGGGCTCTGGGTGATTGACACTGGACGCTTGATGCTGGGCTCTGGGTGCTGGATGCTGGAAGCTGGTCTCTGGGCTCTGGGTGATGGACACCGGGCTCTGGGATTCTGGGCTCTCGGTGATGGATGCTGGGCTCTGGGCTCTGGGTGATGGATGCTGTGCCCTGGGCTCTGGGTGATGGATGCTGGGACCCGGGCTTGGGTGATGGATGCTGGTCCCTGGGCTCTGGGTGATGGATGCTGGGCCCTGGGCTCTGGGTGATGGATGCTGGGCTCTGGGCTCTGGGTGATGGATGCTGGGCTCTGGGTGATGGGTGATGGGTGATGGATGCTGGGCTCTGGGTGATGGATGCTGGGCCCTGGGCTCTGGGTGATGGATGCTGGGCTCTGGGTGATGGATGCTGGGTTCTGGGCTCTGGGCTCTGGACTCTGGGTGATGGATGTTGGGCTCTGGGTGATGGATGCTGGGCTCTGGACTCTGGGTGATGGATGCTGGGCTCTGGGCTCTGGGCTCTGGGTGATGGATGCTGGGCTCAGGGCTCTGGGCTCTGGACTCTGGGTGATGGATGCTGGGCTCTGGACTCTGGGTGATGGATGCTGGGCTCTGGGTGATGGATGCTGGGCTCTGGGCTCTGGAATCTAGGTGATGGATGCTGGGCTTTGAGCTCTGGGTGATGGATACTGGGCTTTGGGTGATGGATACTGGGCTCTGGGTAATGGATACTGGGCTCTGGGTGATGGGTGATGGATGCTGTGCTCTGCGCTCTGGGCTCTGGGTGATGGATGCTGGGCCCTGGGCTCTGGATGATGGATGCAGGGCTCTGGGCTCTGGGTGATGGATGCAGGGCTCTGGGCTCTGGGTGATGGATGCAGGGCTCTGGGCTCTGGGTGATGGATGCTGGGCCCTGGGCTCTGGGTGATGGATGCAGGGCTCTGGGCTCTGGGTGATGGACGCTGGGCTCTGGGTGATGGATGCTGGGCCCTGGGCTCTGGGTGATGGATACTGGGCTCTGGGTACTAGGCTCTGGGTGATGGGTGATGGATGCTGTGCTCTGCGCTCTGGGCTCTGGGTGATGGATGCAGGGCTCTGGGCTCTGGGTGATGGATGCAGGGCTCTGGGTGATGGGTGATGGGTGTTGGGCTCTGGGATCTGGGATTTCGGCTGTGGACTGTGTGTGTGTGTCGGGGGGTGTGAGTGTGTGTATGGGTGTGTGTGAGTTTGTATAGAGATGTGTGTGAGTGTGTGTGAGTGCATGGAGCTCTGGACTTTGGATTCTGGGCTCTAGCTCTAGGCTCTGGACTATGTATGCGTGTGTGTTTGAGTGTGTGTGTGTAGGGATGTGTGTGTGAGTGTGTGTAGAGGTGTGTATGAGTGTGTGTAGGGGTGTGTGTGAGTGTGTAAAGCTATGGACTCTGGATTCTGGGCCCTAGCTCTCGGCTCTGGACTGTGTATGTGTGTGTGTGTGAGTGTGTAGAGCTCTGGACTCTGGGCCCTGTGTGCTGGGCATTGGACATTGGTTTCTGAGCTCTGGGTGATGGATGCTGGTCTCTGGGTGATGGACGCTTGGTTCTGGACACTGGGCTCTGGGTGATGGACGCTGGGCTCTGGGTGCTGTACACAGTACGCTGGGCTCTGGGTGCTGGACGCAGGACGCTGGGCTCTGGGTGATGGGTGGTGGGTTCTGGGTGATGGACGCTGGGCTCTGGACACTGGGCTCTGGGTGATGGACGCTGGACGCTGGGCTCTGGATGATGGACGCTGGCTCTGGGCGATGTACGCTGGACGCTGCCTCTGGATGAAGGACGCTGGGCTCTGGATGCTGCGATCTGGGCTCTGGGTGATGGACGCTGACTCTGGGCTCTGGGTGATGGACACCGGGCTCTGGGCTCTGGGCTCTCGGTGATGGACGCTGGATGCTAGGCTCCGGGTGATGGCTGCTGGACCCTGGGCTCTGGGTGATGGATGCTGGGCCCTGGACTCTGGGTGATGGATGCTGGGCCCTGGACTCTGGGTGATGGATGCTGGCTGCTCGGCTCTGGGTGATGGAAGCGGGACGCTGGACTCTGGGTGATGGATGCTGGGCTCTGGGTGATGGATGATGGATGCTGGGCCCTGGACTCTGGGTGATGGACGCTGGGCCCTGGGCTCTGGGTGATGGATGCTGGGCTCTGAGCTCTGGGTGATGGACGCTGGGCTCTGGGTGATGGATACTGGGCCCTGGGCTCTGGATGATGGATACTGTGCCCTGGGCTCTGGATGATGGATACTGGGCCCTGGGCTCTGGATGATGGATGCTGTGCTCTGGGTGATGGATGCTGGACTCTGGGTGATGGATGCTGGGCTCTGGGTGATGGATGCTGGGCTCTGGGCTCTGGACTCTCGGTGATGGATGCTGTGCTCTGGGTGATGGATTCTGGGCTCTGGGTGATGGATGCTGGGCTCTGGGTGATGGATGCTGGGCTCTGAGCTCTTGGTGATGGATGCTGGGCTCTGGGCTCTGGGTGATGGATGCTGGGCTCTGGGTGATGGATGTTATCACCAAGGAGGTAGTGATGGGCAAGCTAATGGGGCTAAAGGTAGACAAGTCTCCTGGACCTGATGGAATGCATCCCAGAGTGCTAAAAGTGATGGCAAGGGAAATTGCAAATGCACTAGTGATAATTTACCAAAACTCACTAGACTCTGGGGTGGTCCCGGCGGATTAGAAATTAGCAAACGTGACACCACTGTTTAAAAACGAGGTAGGCAGAAAGCGGGTAATTATAGGCCAGTGAGCTTTACTTCGGTAGTAGGGAAGATGCTGGAATCTATCATCAAGGAAGAAATAGCGAGGCATCTGGATGGAAATTGTCCCATTGGACAGACGCAGCATGGGTTCATAAAGGGCAGGTCGCACTGAACTAATTTAGTGGAATTTTTTGAGGACATTAACAGTGCGGTAGATAACGGGGAGCCAATGGATGTGGTATATCTGGATTTCCAGAAAGCCTTTGACAAGGTGCCACACAAAAGGTTGTTGCATAAGATAAAGATGTATGGCATTAAGGGGAAAGTAGTAGCATGGATAGAGGATTGGTTAATTAATAGAAAGCAAAGAGTGTGGATTAATAGGTGTTTCTCGGTTTGGAAATCAGAAGCAAGTGGTGTCCCGAAGGGATCAGTGTTGGGCCCACAACTGTTCACAATTTACATAGATGATTTGGAGTTGGGGACCAAGGGCAATGTGTCCAAGTTTGCAGACGACACTAAGATAAGTGGTAAAGCAAAAAGTGCAGAGGATACTGGAAGTCTGCAGAGGGACTTGGATAGGCTAAGTGAAAGGGCTAGGGTTTGGCAGATGGAATACAATGTTGACAAATGTGAGGTTATCCATTTTGGTAGGAATAACAGCAAAAGGGATTATTATTTAAATGATAAAATATTAAAACATGCTGCTGTGCAGAGAGACCTGGGTGTGCTAGTGCATGAGTCAGAAAAAGTTGGTTTTCAGGTGCAACAGGTGATTAAGAAGGCAAATGGAATGTTGTCCTTCATTGCTAGAGGGATGGAGTTTAAGACTAGGGAGGTTCTGCTGCAATTGTATAAGGTGTTAGTGAGGCCACACCTGGAGTATTGTGTTCAGTTTTGGTCTCCTTACTTGAGAAAGGACGTACTGGCACTGGAGGGTGTGCAGAGGAGATTCACTAGGTTAATCCCAGAGCTGAAGGGGTTGGATTACGAGGAGAGGTTGAGTAGACTGGGACTGTACTCGTTGGAATTTAGAAGGATGAGGGGGGATCTTATAGAAACATATAAGATTATGAAGGGAATAGATAGGATAGATGCGGGCAGGTTGTTTCCACTGGTGGGTGAAAGCAGAACTAGGGGACATAGCCTCAAAATAAGGGGAAGTAGATTTAGGACTGAGTTTAGGAGGAACTTCTTCACCCAAAGGGTTGTGAATCTATGGAATTCCTTGCCCAGTGAAGCAGTAGAGGCTCCTTCATTAAATGTTTTTAAGATAATGATAGATAGTTTTTTGAAGAATAAAGCGATTAAGGGATATGGTGTTTGGGCCGGAAAGTGGAGCTGAGTCCACAAAAGATCAGCCATGATCTCAATTGAATGGTGGAGCAGGCTCGAGGGGCCAGATGGCCTACTCCTGCTCCTAGTTCTTATGTTCTTATGATGGATGCTGGGCTCTGGGCTCTGGACTCTGGGTGATGGATGCAGGGCTCTGGGTGATGGATGCAGGGCTCTGGGCTCTGGGTGATGGATGCAGGGCTCTGGGCTCTGGGTGATGGATGCTGGGCCCTGGGCTCTGGGTGATGGATGCAGGGCTCTGGGCTCTGGGTGATGGATGCAGGGCTCTGGGCTCTGGGTGATGGATGCTTGGCCCTGGGCTCTGGGTGATGGATGCAGGGCTCTGGGCTCTGGGTGATGGACGCTGGGCTCTGGGTGATGGATGCTGGGCCCTGGGCTCTGGGTGATGGATACTGGGCTCTGGGTACTGGGCTCTGGGTGATGGGTGATGGATGCTGTGCTCTGCGCTCTGGGCTCTGGGTGATGGATGCAGGGCTCTGGGCTCTGGGTGATGGATGCAGGGCTCTGGGTGATGGGTGATGGGTGTTGGGCTCTGGGATCTGGGATTTCGGCTGTGGACTGTGTGTGTGTGTCGGGGGGTGTGAGTGTGTGTATGGGTGTGTGTGAGTTTGTATAGAGATGTGTGTGAGTGTGTGTGAGTGCATGGAGCTCTGGACTCTGGGCCCTGTGTGCTGGGCATTGGACATTGGTTTCTGAGCTCTGGGTGATGGATGCTGGGCTCTGGGTGATGGACGCTTGGTTCTGGACACTGGGCTCTGGGTGATGGACGCTGGGCTCTGGGTGCTGTACACAGTACGCTGGGCTCTGGGTGCTGGACGCAGGACGCTGGGCTCTGGGTGATGGGTGGTGGGTTCTGGGTGATGGACGCTGGGTTCTGGACACTGGGCTCTGGGTGATGGACGCTGGACGCTGGGCTCTGGATGATGGACGCTGGCTCTGGGCGATGTACGCTGGACGCTGCCTCTGGATGAAGGACGCTGGGCTCTGGGTGCTGCGATCTGGGCTCTGGGTGATGGACGCTGACTCTGGGCTCTGGGTGATTGACACTGGACGCTTGATGCTGGGCTCTGGGCTCTGGGTGCTGGAAGCTGGTCTCTGGGCTCTGGGTGATGGACACCGGGCTCTGGGCTCTGGGCTCTCGGTGATGGACGCTGGATGCTAGGCTCCGGGTGATGGCTGCTGGGCCCTGGGCTCTGGGTCATGGACGCTGCGCCCTGGGCTCTGGGTGATGGATGCTGGGCTCTGGGTGATGGATGCTGGGCCCTGGGCTCTGGGTGATGGATGCTGGATGCTGGGCTCTGGGTGATGGATGCTGGATGCTGGGGTCTGGGTGATGGATGCTGGGCCCTGGACTCTGGGTGATGGATGCTGGGCCCTGGGGTCTGGGTGATGGATGCTGGGGTCTGGGTGATGGGTGCTGGCTGCTCGGCTCTGGGTGATGGAAGCGGGACACTGGGCTCTGGGTGATGGATGCTGGGCTCTGGGTGATGGATGCTGGGCCCTGGGCTCTGGGTGATGGATGCTGGGCCTTGGGCTCTGGGTGATGGATGCTGGGCCTTGGGCTCTGGGTGATGGATGCTGGTCTCTGAGCTCTGGGTGATGGACGCTGGGCCCTGAGCTCTCGGTGATGGATGCTGTGCTCTGGGTGATGGAAGCTGGACTCTGGGCTCTGGACTCTCGGTGATGGATGCTGTGCTCTGGGTGATGGATTCTGGGCTCTGGGCTCTGGGTGATGGATGCTGGGCTCTGAGCTCTTGGTGATGGATGCTGGGCTCTGGGCTCTGGGTGATGGATGCTGGGCTCTGGGCTCTGGGTGATGGATGCTGGGCTCTGAGCTCTTGGTGATGGATGCTGGGCTCTGGGCTCTGGGTGATGGATGCTGGGCTCTGGGTGATGGATGTTATCACCAAGGAGGTAGTGATGGGCAAGCTAATGGGGCTAAAGGTAGACAAGTCTCCTGGACCTGATGGAATGCATCCCAGAGTGCTAAAAGAGATGGCGAGGGAAATTGCAAATGCACTAGTGATAATTTACCAAAATTCACTAGACTCTGGGGTGGTCCCGGCGGATTAGAAATTAGCAAACGTGACACCACTGTTTAAAAAAGGAGGTAGGCAGAAAGCGGGTAATTATAGGCCAGTGAGCTTTACTTCGGTAGTAGGGAAGATGCTGGAATCTATCATCAAGGAAGAAATAGCGAGGCATCTGGATGGAAATTGTCCCATTGGACAGACGCAGCATGGGTTCATAAAGGGCAGGTCGCACTGAACCAATTTAGTGGAATTTTTTGAGGACATTAACAGTGCGGTAGATAACGGGGAGCCAATGGATGTGGTATATCTGGATTTCCAGAAAGCCTTTGACAAGGTGCCACACAAAAGGTTGTTGCATAAGATAAAGATGCATGGCATTAAGGGGAAAGTAGTAGCATGGATAGAGGATTGGTTAATTAATAGAAAGCAAAGAGTGTGGATTAATAGGTGTTTCTCGGTTTGGAAATCAGAAGCTAGTGGTGTCCCTAAGGGATCAATGTTGGGCCCACAACTGTTCACAATTTGCATAGATGATTTGGAGTTGGGGACCAAGGGCAATGTGTCCAAGTTTGCAGACGACACTAAGATAAGTGGTAAAGCAAAAAGTGCAGAGGATACTGGAAATCTGCAGAGGGACTTGGATAGGCTAAGTGAATGGGCTAGGGTCTGGCAGATGGAATACAATGTTGACAAATGTGAGGTTATCCATTTTGGTAGGAATAACAGCAAAAGGGATTATTATTTAAATGATAAAATATTAAAACATGCTGCTGTGCAGAGAGACCTGGGTGTGCTAGTGCATGAGTCAGAAAAAGTTGGTTTTCAGGTGCAACAGGTGATTAAGAAGGCAAATGGAATGTTGTCCTTCATTGCTAGAGGGATGGAGTTTAAGACTAGGGAGGCTATGCTGCAATTGTATAAGGTGTTAGTGAGGCCACACCTGGAGTATTGTGTTCAGTTTTGGTCTCCTTACTTGAGAAAGGACGTACTGGCACTGGAGGGTGTGCAGAGGAGATTCACTCGGTTAATCCCAGAGCTGAAGGGGTTGGATTACGAGGAGAGGTTGAGTAGACTGGGACTGTACTCGTTGGAATTTAGAAGGATGAGGGGGGATCTTATAGAAACATATAAGATTATGAAGGGAATAGATAGGATAGATGCTGGCAGGTTGTTTCCGCTGGCGGGTGAAAGCAGAACTCGGGGACATAGCCTCAAAATAAGGGGAAGTAGATTTAGGACTGAGTTTAGGAGGAACTTCTTCACCCAAAGGGTTGTGAATCTATGGAATTCCTTGCCCAGTGAAGCAGTAGAGGCTCCTTCATTAAATGTTTTTAAGATAAAGATAGATAGTTTTTTGAAGAATAAAGCGATTAAGGGATATGGTGTTTGGGCCGGAAAGTGGAGCTGAGTCCACAAAAGATCAGCCATGATCTCATTGAATGGTGGAGCAGGCTCGAGGGGCCAGATGGCCTACTCCTGCTCCTAGTTATTATGTTCTTATGATGGATGCTGGGCTCTGGGCTCTGGACTCTGGGTGATGGACGCTGGGCTCTGGACTCTGGGTGATGAATGCTGGGCTCTGGGTGATGGATGCTGGGCTCTGGGCTCTGGAATCTGGGTGATGGATGCTGGGCTCTTGGCTCTGGACTCTGGGTGATGGATGCTGGGCTCTGGGCTCAGGACTCTGGGTTATGGATGCTGTGCCCTGGGCTCTGGGTGATGGATGCTGGGCCCTGGGCTCTGGGCTCTGGGTGATGGATGCTGGGCTCTGGGCTCTGGACTCTGGGCTCTGGGCTCTGGCGATGGATGCTGGGCTCTGGGCTCAGGACTCTGGGTGATGGATGCTGGGCTCGGGGTGATGGATGCTGGGCTCTGGTCTCTGGGTGATGGATGCTAGGCTCAGGGTGATGGATGCTGGGCTCTGGGCTGCGGTGATGGATGCCGGGCTCTGGGTGGTGGGTGATGGATGCTGGGCTCTGGGCTCTGGGTGATGGATGCTGGGCTCTGGGTGATGGATGCTGGGCTCTGGGTGATGGGTGATGGATGCTGGGCTCTGGGCTCTGGGTGATGGATGCTGGACTCTGGGTGATGGATGCTGGGCTCTGGGCTCTGGAATCTGGGTGATGGATGCTGGGCTCTGCGTGATGGATGCTGGGCTCTGGGCTCTGGAATCTGGGTGATGGATGCTGGGCTCTGGACTCTGGGTGATGGATGCTGGGCTCTGGACTCTGGGTGATGGATGCTAGGCTCAGGGTGATGGATGCTGGGCTCTGGGCTGTGGTGATGGATGCTGGGCTCTGGGTGATGGATGCAGGGCTCTGGGTGATGGATGCTGGGCTCTGGGTGATGGGTGATGGATGCTGGGCTCTGGGCTCTGGGTGATGGATGCTGGACTCTGGGTGATGGATGCTGGGCTCTGGGCTCTGGAATCTGGGTGATGGATGCTGGGCTCTGGGTGATGGATGCTGGGCCTTGGGCTCTGGAATCTGGGTGATGGATGCTGGGCTCTGGGTGATGGATGCTGGGCTTTGGGCTCTGGAATCTGGGTGATGGATGCTGGGCTCTGGGCTCAGGACTCTGGGTTATGGATGCTGTGCCCTGGGCTCTGGGTGATGGATGCTGGGCCCTGGGCTCTGGGCTCTGGGTGATGGATGCTGGGCTCTGGGCTCTGGGTGATGGATGCTGGGCTCTGGGCTCTGGGCTCTGGGTGATGGATGCTGGGCTCTGGGCTCTGGACTCTGGGTGATGGATGCTGGGCTCTGGGCTCTGGGTGATGGATGCTGGGCTCTGGCCTCTGGGCTCTGGGTGATGGATGCTGGCTCTGGGCTCTGGACTCTGGGTGATGGATGCTGGGCTCTGGGCTCTGGGTGACGGATGCTGGGCCCTGGGCTCTGGGCTCTGGGTGATGGATCCTGGGCTCTGGGCTCAGGACTCTGGGTGATGGATGCTGGGCCCTGGGCTCTGGACTCTGGGTGATGGATGCTGGGCTCTGGGCTCTGGACTCTGGATTGTGGGTGATGGATGCTGGGCTCTGGGCTCTGAAATCTGGGTGATGGATGCTGGGCCCTGGGCTCTGGACTCTGGGTGATGGATGCTGGGCTCTGGGCTCTGGACTCTGGGTGATGGATGCTGGGCCCTGGGCGCTGGGCTCAGGACTCTGGGTGATGGATGCTGGGCCCTGGGCTCTGGACTCTGGGTGATGGATGCTGGGCTCTGGGCTCTGGATTGTGGGTGATGGATGCTGGGCTCTGGGCTCTGAAATCTGGGTGATGGATGCTGGGCCCTGGGCTCTGGACTCTGGGTGATGGATGCTGGGCTCTGGGCTCTGGGCTCTGGATTGTGGGTGATGGATGCTGGGCTCTGGGCTCTGAAATCTGGGTGATGGATGCTGGGCCCTGGGCTCTGGACTCTGGGTGATGGATGCTGGGCTCTGGGCTCTGGGCACTGGTGATGGATGCTGGGCTCTGGGTGATGGATGCTGGGTGATGGATGCTGGGCTCTGGGCTCTGGGTGATGGATGCTGGACTCTGGGTGATGGAAGCTGGTCTCTGGGTGATGGATGCTGTGCTCTGGGCTCTGGGTGATGGATGCTGGGCTCTGGGCTCAGGACTCTGGGTGATGGATGCTGGGCTCTGGACGCTGGGTGATGGATGCTGGGCTCTGGGCTCTGGGCACTGGTGATGGATGCTGGACTCTGGACGCTGGGTGATGGATGCTGGGCTCTGGGCTCTGGGTGATGGATGCTGGACTCTGGACGCTGGGTGATGGATGCTGGGCTCTGGGCTCTGGGTGATGGATGCTGGACTCTGGGTGATGGAAGCTGGGCTCTGGGTGATGGATGCTGTGCTCTGGGCTCTGGGTGATGGACTCTGGGTGATGGATGCTGGGCTCTGGGTGATGGCTGCTGGGCTCTGGGTGATGGATGCTGGACTCTGGGTGATGGAGGCTGGGCTCTGGGTGATGGATGCTGGGCTCTGGGTGATGGATGCTGGACTCTGGGTGATGGAGGCTGGGCTCTGGGTGATGGAGGCTGGGCTCTGGGCTCTGGGCTCTGGTGATGGATGCTGGGCTCTGGGCTCTGGGTGATGGATGCTGGGCTCTGGTGATGGATGCTGGACTCTGGGTGATGGATGCTGGGCTCAGGGTGATGGATGCTTGGCTCTGGGCTCTGGGTGATGGATGCTGGGCTCTGGGTGATGGGTGATGGATGCTGGGCTCTGGGCTCTGGACTCTTGGTGATGGATGCTGTGCTCTGGGCTCTGGTGATGGATGCTGGCCTCTGGGCTCTGGATGATGGATGCTGGGCTCTGTGCTCTGGGATCTGGGCTTTCTGCTCTGGACTGTGTGTGTGTGTGTGTGGATAGAGATGTGTGTGAGTGCGTGGAGCTCTGGACTCTGGATTCTGGGCCCTAGCTCTAGGGTCTGGACTATGTATGCGTGTGTGTGTGAGTGTGTGTGTGTAGGGATGTGTGTGTGAGTGTGTGTAGGGGTGTGTGTGAGTGTGTGTAGAGCTCTAGACTCTGGGCCCTGTGTGCTGGGCATTGGACATTGGTCTCTGAGCTCTGGGTGATGGACACAGGACGCTGGGCTCTGGGTGATGGATGCTGGTCTCTGGGTGCTGGACGCAGGACGCTGGGCTCTGGGTGATGGATGCTGGGCTCTGGGTGATGGACGCTGGGCTCTGGACACTGGTCTCTGGGTGATGGACGCTGACTCTGGGTGATGGACGCTAGTCGCTGGCTCTGGATGATGGATGCTGGGCTCTGGGTGATGGATGCTGGGCCCTGGATCATGGACGCTGGGCCCTGGGCTCTGGGTGATGGACGCTGGGCCCTGGATCATGGACGCTGGGCCCTGGGCTCTGGGTGATGGATGCCAGACGCTGGGCTCTGGGTGATGGATGCTGGGCCCTGGGCTCTGGGTGATGGATGCTGGATCTTGGGCTCTGGGTGATGGATGCTGGGCCCTGGGCTCTGGGTGATGGATTCCAGCCGCTGGGCTCTGGCTGATGGATGCTGGATGCTGGGCTCTGGGTGATGGATGCTGGGCCCTGGGCTCTGGGTGATGGATGCCAGCCGCTGGGCTCTGGCTGATGGATGATGGGCTCTGGTCCCTGGGTGATGGATGCCGGACGCTGGGCTCTGGGTGATGGATGCTGGGCCCTGGGCTCTGGGTGATGGATGCTGGGCCTTGGGCTCTGGGTGATGGATGCTGGGCCCTGGGCTCTGGGTGATGGATGCTGGATGCTGGGCTCTGGGTGATGGATGCTGGGCCTTGGGCTCTGGGTGATGGATGCTGGGCCCTGGGCTCTGGGTGATGGATGCTGGATGCTGGGCTCTGGGTGATGGATTCTGGGCCCTGTGCTCTGGGTGATGGATGCTGGGCCCTGGGCTCTGGGTGATGGATTCTGGGCCCTGGGCTCTGGGTGCTGGATGCTGGGCCCTGGGCTCTGGGTGATGGATGCCGGACGCTGGGCTCTGGGTGATGGATGCTGGGCACTGGGCTCTGGGTGATGGATGCCGGTTGCTGGGCTCAGGGTGACGGATGCCAGACGCTGGGCTCTGGGTGATGGATGCTGGGCTCTGGGCTCTGGGTGATGGATGCCGGTTGCTGGGCTCAGGGTGACGGATGCCAGACGCTGGGCTCTGGGTGATGGATGCTGGGCACTGGGCTCTGGGTGATGGATGCTGGGCTCTGGGCTCTGGGTGATGGATGCTGGGCCCTGGGCTCTGGGTGATGGATGCTGGATGCTGGGCTCTGGGTGATGGATGCCGGACGCTGGGCTCTGGGTGATGGATGCTGGGCTCTGGGCTCTGGGTGATGGATGCTGGGCCCTGGGCTCTGGGTGATGGATGCTGGATGCTGGGCTCTGGGTGATGGATGCTGGGCACTGGGCTCTGGGTTATAGATGCTGGGCCCTGGGCTCTGGGTGATGGATGCTGGGCCCTGGGCTCTGGGTGATGGATGCTGGGGTCTGGGTGGTGGATGCTGGGCTCTGGGTGATGGATGCTGGGCTCCGGGTGATTAATGCTGGGCCCTGGGCTCTGGGTGATGGATGCTGGATGCTGGGCTCTGGGTGATGGATGCTGGGCACTGGGCTCTGGGTTATAGATGCTGGGCCCTGGGCTCTGGGTGATGGATGCTGGGCCCTGGGCTCTGGGTGATGGATGCTGGGGTCTGGGTGGTGGATGCTGGGCTCTGGGTGATGGATGCTGGGCTCCGGGTGATTAATGCTGGGCCCTGGGCTCTGGGTGATTAATGCTGGGTGCTCGGCTCTGGGTGATGGATGCGGGACGCTGGGCTCTGTGTGATGGATGCTGTGCTCTGGGTGATGGATGCTGGACTCTGGGTGATGGAAGCTGGGCTCTGGGCTCAGGACTCTGGGTGATGGAAGCTGGGCTCTGGACTCTGGGTGATGGATGCTGGGCTCTGGGCTCTGGGTGATGGATGCTGGGCTCTGGGCTCAGGACTCTGGGTGATGGAAGCTGGGCTCTGGACTCTGGGTGATGGATGCTGGGCTCTGGGCTCTGGGTGATGGATGCTGGACTCTGGGTGATGGAAGCTGGGCTCTGGGTGATGGATGCTGTGCTCTGGGCTCTGGGTGATGGACTCTGGGTGATGGATGCTGGGCTCTGGGTGATGGATGCTGGGCTCTGGGTGATGGATGCTGGGCTCTGGGTGATGGATGCTGGGCTCTGGGTGATGGATGCTGGACTCTGGGTGATGGAGGCTGGGCTCTGGGTGATGGAGGCTGGGCTCTGGGCTCTGGGCTCTGGTGATGGATGCTGGGCTCTGGGCTCTGGGTGATGGATGCTGGGCTCTGGTGATGGATGCTGGGCTCTGGGTGATGGTGCCGGACGCTGGGCTCTGGGTGATGGATTCTGGGCCCTGGGCTCAGGGTGATGGATGCTTGGCTCTGGGCTCTGGGTGATGGATGCGGGGCCCTGGGCTCTGGGTGATGGATGCTGGGCTCTGGGCTGTGGACTCTGGGTGATGGATGCTGGGCTCTGGGCTCTGGACTCTGGGTGATGGATGCTGGGCTCTGGGTGATGGGTGATGGATGCTGGGCTCTGGGCTCTGGACTCTTGGTGATGGATGCTGTGCTCTGGGCTCTGGTGATGGATGCTGGCCTCTGGGCTCTGGGTGATGGATGCTAGCCTCTGGGCTCTGGATGATGGATGCTGGGCTCTGGGTTCTGGGATCTGGGCTTTCTGCTCTGGACTGTGTGTGTGTGTGTGTGTGTGTGTATAGAGATGTGTGTGAGTGCTTGGAGCTCTGGACTCTGGATTCTGGGCCCTAACTCTAGGGTCTGGACTATGTATGCGTGTGTGTGTGTGTGTAGGGATGTGTGTGTGAGTGTGTGTAGGGGTGTGTGTGAGTGTGTGTAGAGCTCTGGACTCTGGGCCCTGTGTGCTGGGCATTGGACATTGGTCTCTGAGCTCTGGGTGATGGACACAGGACGCTGGGCTCTGGGTGATGGATGCTGGTCTCTGGGTGCTGGACGCAGGACGCTGGGCTCTGGGTGATGGATGCTGGGCTCTGGGTGATGGACGCTGGGCTCTGGACACTGGTCTCTGGGTGATGGACGCTGACTCTGGGTGATGGACGCTAGACGCTGGCTCTGGATGATGGATGCTGGGCTCTGGGTGATGGATGCTGGTCTCTGGGTGCTGGACGCAGGACGCTGGGCTCTGGGTGATGGATGCTGGGCTCTGGGTGATGGACGCTGGGCTCTGGACACTGGTCTCTGGGTGATGGACGCTGACTCTGGGTGATGGACGCTAGACGCTGGCTCTGGATCATGGACGCTGGGCCCTGGGCTCTGGGTGATGGATGCTGGGCCCTGGGCTCTGGGTGATGGATGCTGGATCTTGGGCTCTGGGTGATGGATGCTGGACCCTGGGCTCTGGGTGATGGATGCCAGCCGCTGGGCTCTGGCTGATGGATGCTGGATGCTGGGCTCTGGGTGATGGATGCTGGGCCCTGGGCTCTGGGTGATGGATGCCGGTTGCTGGGCTCAGGGTGATGGATGCTGGGCTCTGGGCTCTGGGTGATGGATGCTGGGCCCTGGGCTCTGGGTGATGGATGCCGGTTGCTGGGCTCAGGGTGATGGATGCCGGACGCTGGGCTCTGGGTGATGGATGCTGGGCACTGGGCTCTGGGCTATAGATGCTGGGCCCTGGGCTCTGGGTGATGGATGCTGGGCCCTGGGCTCTGGGTGATGGATGCTGGGGTCTGGGTGGTGGATGCTGGGCTCTGCGTGATGGATGCTGGGCTCTGGGTGATGGATGCGGGACGCTGGGCTCAGGGTGATGGACTCTGGGCTCTGGGCTCTGGGTCATGGATGCTGGTCTCTGGGTGAAGGATGCGGGATGCTGGGCTCTGGGTGATGGACGCTGGGCTCTGGGTGATGGATGCAGGATGCTGGGCTCTGGGTGATGGATGCGGGATGCTGGGCTCTGTGTGATGGGTGCTCGACCCTGGGCTCTGGGTGATGGATGCTGGGCCCTGGGCTCTGGGTGATGGATGCTGGGCCCTGGGCTCTGGGTGATGGATGCTGGACCCCGGGCTCTGGGTGATGGATGCTGGTTGCTGGGCTCTGGGTGATGGATGCTCGGCCCTGGGCTCTGGGTGATGGATCCTGGGCCCTGGGCTCTGGGTGATGGATGGTGGGGACTGGGCTCTGGGTGATGGATGCTGGGTCCTGGGCTCTGGGTGATGGATGCTGGACGCTGGGCTCTGGGTGATGGATGCTGGGTCCTGGGCTCTGGGTGATGGATGCTGGACGCTGGGCTCTGGGTGATGGATGCTGGGTCCTGGGCTCTGGGTGATGGATGCTGGGTCCTGGGCTCTGGGTGATGGATGCTGGGTCCTGGGCTCTGGGTGATGGATGCTGGGACCTGGGCTCCTGGTGATGGATGCTGCGCCCTGGGCTCTGGGTGATGGATGCAGGATGCTGGGCTCTGGGTGATGGATGCTGGGCCTTTGGCTCTGGGTGATGGATGCTGGGCCCTGGGGTCTGGGTGATGGATTCTGGGCCCTGGGCTCTGGGTGATGGATGGTGGGGACTGGGCTCTGGGTGATGGATGGTGGGCCGTGCGCCCTGAGTGATGGATGCTGGATCCTGGGCTCTGAGTGATGGATGCTGGATCTTAGGCTCTGGGTGATGGATGCCAGCCGCTGGGCTCTGGCTGACGGATGCTGGGCTCTGGGCTCAGGTTGATGGATGCTGGGCCCTGGGCTCTGGGTGATGGACGCTGGGCTCTGGGTGATGGATGCCAGACGCTGGGCTCTGGGTGATGGATGCTGGGCCCTGGGCTCTGGGTGATGGATGCTGGATCTTGGGCTCTGGGTGATGGATGCTGGGCCCTGGGCTCTGGGTGATGGTTGCCAGCCGCTGGGCTCTGGGTGATGGATGCTGGGCCCTGGGCTCTGCGTGATGGATGCCGGTTGTTGGGCTCAGGGTGATGGATGCCGGACGCTGGGCTCTGGGTGATGGATGCTGGGCACTGGGCTCTGGGTTATAGATGCTGGGCCCTGGGCTCTGGGTGATGGATGCTGGGCCCTGGGCTCTGGGTGATGGATGCTGGATGCTGGGATCTGGGTGATGAATGCTGGGCCCTGGGCTCTGGGTGATGGATGCTGGATGCTGGGATCTGGGTGATGGATGCTGGGCTCTGGGTGATGGGTGATGGATGCTGGGGTCTGGGTGATGGATGCTGGGCTCTGGGTGATGGATGCTGGGCCCTGGGCTCTGGGTGATGGATGCTGGGCTCTGGGTGATGGATGCTGGGCCCTGGGCTCTGGGTGATGGATGCTGGGCCCTGGGCTCTGGGTGATGGATGCTGGGGTCTGGGTGATGGATGCTGGGCTCTGGGTGATGGATGCCAGCCGCTGGGCTCTGGGTGATGGATGCTGGGCTCTGGGCTCTGGGTGATGGATGCTGGGCCCTGGGCTCTGGGTGATGGACGCTGGGCTCTGGGTGATGGATGCTGGGCCCTGGGCTCTGTGTGATGGACGCTGGGCCCTGGGCTCTGGGTGATGGACGCTGTGCTCTGGGTGATGGATTCTGGGCTCTGGGCTCTGGGTGATGGACGCTGGGCTCTGGGTGATGGATGCAGGATGCTGGGCTCTGGGTGATGCATGCTGGGCTCTGGGTGATGGATGCTGGGCCCTGGACTCTGGGTGATGGATGCTGGGC
The DNA here is from genome assembly GCF_047496885.1 of Scyliorhinus torazame. Taxonomy (NCBI): domain Eukaryota; kingdom Metazoa; phylum Chordata; class Chondrichthyes; order Carcharhiniformes; family Scyliorhinidae; genus Scyliorhinus; species Scyliorhinus torazame. Next base: position 66,450,522 of record NC_092727.1, on the reverse strand, counting down.
TCTGGGTGATGGATGCTGGGCCCTGGGCTCTGGGTGATGGATGCTGGGCCCTGGGCTCTGGGTGATGGATGCTGGGGTCTGGGTGATGGATGCTGGGCTCTGGGTGATGGATGCCAGCCGCTGGGCTCTGGGTGATGGATGCTGGGCTCTGGGCTCTGGGTGATGGGCTCTGGGCTCTGGGTGATGGATGCTGGATGCTCGTCTCTGGGTGATGGATGCTGGGCCCTGGGCTCTGGGTGATGGATGCTGGGCCCTGGGCTCTGGGTGATGGATGCCGGACGCTGGGCTCTGGGTGCTGGATGCTGGGCCCTGGGCTCTGGGTGATGGATGCCGGTTGCTGGGCTCTGGGTGATGGATGCCGGACGCTGGGCTCTGGGTGATGGATGCTGGGCCCTGGGCTCTGGGTGATGGATGCGGGATGCTGGGCTCTGGGTGATGGACCCTGGGCTCTGGGTGATGGAGGCAGGATGCTGGGCTCTGGTTGATGGATGCTGGGCACTGGGCTCTGGGTGATGGATGCTGGGCTCTGGGTGATGGATGCTAGATCTTGGGCTCTGGGTGATGGATGCTGGGCCCTGGGCTCTGGGTGATGGATGCTGGGCTCTGGGTGATGGATGCTAGATCTTGGGCCCTGGGTGATGGATGCTGGATGCTGGGCTCTGGGTGATGGATGCTGGTCCCTGGGTGATGGATGCCGGACACTGGGCTCTGGGTGATGGATTCTGGGCTCTGGGCTCTGGGTGCTGGATGCTGGGCCCTGGGCTCTGGGTGATGGATTCTGGGCTCTGGGCTCTGGGTGATGGATTCTGGGCCCTGGGCTCTGGGTGATGGATGCTGGGCCCTGGGCTCTGGGTGATGGATTCTGGGCCCTGGGCTCTGGGTGATGGATGCTGGACGCTGGGCTCTGGGTGATGGATGCCGGACGCTGGGCTCTGGGTGATGGATGCTGGGCACTGGGCTCTGGGTTATAGATGCTGGGATCTGGGCTCTGGGTGATGGATGCCGGACGCTGGGCTCTGGGTGATGGATGCTGGGCCCTGGGCTCTGGGTGAGTGATGCTGGGCCCTGGGCTCTGGGTGATGGATGCGGACGCTGGGCTCTGGGTGATGGATTCTGGCCTCTGGGCTCTGGGTGATGGATGCTGGGCTCTGGGCTCTGGGTGATGGATGCTGGACGCTGGGCTCTGGGTTATAGATGCTGGGATCTGGGCTCTGGGTGATGGATGCCGGACGCTGGGCTCTGGGTGATGGATGCTGGGCCCTGGGCTCTGGGTGATGGATGCTGGGCCCTGGGCTCTGGGTGATGGATGCTGGGCCCTAGGCTCTGGGTGATGGATGCTGGGGTCTGGGTGATGGATGCTGAGCTCTGGGTGATGGATGCTGGGCTCTGGGTGAAGAATGCTGGGATCTGGGCTCTGGGTGATGGATGCGGGACGCTGGGCTCTGGGTGAGTGATGCTGGGCCCTGGGCTCTGGGTGATGGATGCGGACGCTGGGCTCTGGGTGATGGATTCTGGCCTCTGGGCTCTGGGTGATGGATGCTGGGCTCTGGGCTCTGGGTGATGGATGCTGGGTGCTCTGCTCTGGGTGATGGATGCGGGACGCTGGGCTCTGGGTGATGGATGCTGGGCCCTGGGCTCTGGGTGATGGATGCGGACGCTGGGCTCTGGGTGATGGATTCTGGCCTCTGGGCTCTGGGTGATGGATGCTGGGCTCTGGGCTCTGGGTGATGGATGCTGGACGCTGGGCTCTGGGTGATGGATTCTGGCCTCTGGGCTCTGGGTGATGGATGCTGGGCTCTGGGTGATGGGTGATGGACGCTGGACTCTGGGTGATGGGACCTGGACTCTGGGTGATGGACGCTGGGCTCTGGGTGATGGATGCGGGATGCTGGGCTCTGGGTGATGGACGCTGGGCTCTGGGTGATGGGACCTGGGCTCTGGGTGATGGCCCCTGGCTCTGGGTGATGGATGCGGGAAGCTGGGCTCTGGGTGATGGACGCTGGGCTCTGGGTGATGGATGCGGGATGCTGGGTTCTGGGTGATGGTCCCTGGCTCTGGGTGATGGATGCCGGACGCTGGGCTCTGGGTGATGGGCCCTGGGCTCTGGGTGATGGTGCCGGACGCCGGGCTCTGGGTGATGGATGCTGGGTCCTGGGCTCTGGGTGATGGATGCCGGACGCTGGGCTCTGGGTGATGGATGCTGGGCCCTGGGCTCTGGGTGATGGTGCCGGACGCTGGGCTCTGGGTGATGGATGCTGGGTCCTGGGCTCTGGGTGATGGATGCTGGGCCCTGGGGTCTGGGTGAGGGATGCTCGGCCCTGGGCTCTGGGTGATGGATGCCGGACGCTGGACTCTGGGTGATGGCTGCTGGGCACTGGGCTCTGGGTGATGGATGCTGGGCCCTGGGCTCTGGGTGATGTATACTGGGCCCTGGGCTCTGGGTGATGGATGCTGCGCCCTGGGCTCTGGGAAATGGATGCAGGATGCTGGGTTCTGGGTGATGGATGCTGGGCCCTGGGCTCTGGGTGATGGATGCTGGGCCCTGGGCTCTGGGTGATGGATGCTGGGCCCTGGGCTCTGGGTGATGGTGCTGTGCCCTGGGCTCTGGGTGATGGATGCTGGGCCCTGGGCTCTGGGTGATGGTGCTGTGCCCTGGGCTCTGGGTGATGGATGCTGGGCCCTGGGCTCTGGGTGATGGATGGTGGGGACTGGGCTCTGGGTGATGGATGGTGGGCCGTGCGCCCTGAGTGATGGATGCTGGATCCTGGGCTCTGGGTGATGGATGCCAGACGCTGGGCTCTGAGTGATGGATGCTGGATCTTGGGCTCTGGGTGATGGATGCTGGGCCCTGGGCTCTGGGTGATGGATGGAGGGGACTGGGCTCTGGGTGATGGATGGTGGGCCGTGCGCCCTGAGTGATGGATGCTGGGCTCTGGGTGATGGATGCCGGACGCCGGGCTCTGGGTGACGGATGCTGGGCCCTGGGCTCTGGGTGATGGATGCTGGATGCTGGGCTCTGGGTGATGGATGCTCGGCCCTGGGCTCTGGGTGATGGATGCTGGGCCCTGGGCTCTGGGTGATGGATGCTGGGCCCCGGGCTCAGGGTGATGGATGCTGGTTGCTGGGCTCTGGGTGATGGATGCTCGGCCCTGGGCTCTGGGTGATGGATCCTGGGCCCTGGGCTCTGGGTGATGGATGGTGGGGACTGGGCTCTGGGTGATGGATCCTGGGCCCTGGGCTCTGGGTGATGGATGCCGGACGCTGGGCTCTGGGTGACGGATGCTGGGCCCCGGGCTCTGGGTGATGGATGCTGGTTGCTGGGCTCTGGGTGATGGATGCTCGGCCCTGGGCTCTGGGTGATGGATCCTGGGCCCTGGGCTCTGGGTGATGGATGCTGGGTCCTGGGCTCTGGGTGATGGATGCTGGACGCTGGGCTCTGGGTGATGGATGCTGGGTCCTGGGCTCTGGGTGATGGATGCTGGGTCCTGGGCTCTGGGTGATGGATGCTGGGTCCTGGGCTCTGGGTGATGGATGCTGGGTCCTGGGCTCTGGGTGATGGATGCTGCGCCCTGGGCTCTGGGTGATGGATGCAGGATGCTGGGCTCTGGGTGATGGATGCTGGGCCTTTGGCTCTGGGTGATGGATGCTGGGCCCTGGGGTCTGGGTGATGGATTCTGGGCCCTGGGCTCTGGGTGATGGATGGTGGGGACTGGGCTCTGGGTGATGGATGGTGGGCCGTGCGCCCTGAGTGATGGATGCTGGATCCTGGGCTCTGAGTGATGGATGCAGGATCTTAGGCTCTGGGTGATGGATGCTGGGCCCTGGGCTCTGGGTGATGGATGCCAGCCGCTGGGCTCTGGCTGACGGATGCTGGGCTCTGGGCTCAGGTTGATGGATGCTGGGCCCTGGGCTCTGGGTTATGGACGCTGGGCTCTGGGTGATGGATGCCAGACGCTGGGCTCTGGGTGATGGATGCTGGGCCCTGGGCTCTGGGTGATGGATGCTGGATCTTGGGCTCTGGGTGATGGATGCTGGATCTTGGGCTCTGGGTGATGGATGCTGGGCCCTGGGCTCTGGGTGATGGTTGCCAGCCGCTGGGCTCTGGCTGATGGATGATGGGCTCTGGGCTCTGGGTGATGGATGCTGGGCCCTGGGCTCTGGGTGATGGATGCTGGGCCCTGGGCTCTGGGTGATGGTTGCCAGCCGCTGGGCTCTGGCTGATGGATGCTGGGCACTGGGCTCTGGGTTATAGATGTTGGGCCCTGGGCTCTGGGTGATGGATGCTGGATGCTGGGATCTGGGTGATGGATGCTGGGCCCTGGGCTCTGGGTGATGGATGCTGGGGTCTGGGTGATGGATGCTGGGCCCTGGGCTCTGGGTGATGGATGCTGGGCTCTGGGTGATGGATGCTGGGCCCTGGGCTCTGGGTGATGGATGCTGGGCCCTGGGCTCTGGGTGATGGATGCTGGGGTCTGGGTGATGGATGCTGGGCTCTGGGTGATGGATGCCAGCCGCTGGGCTCTGGGTGATGGATGCTGGGCTCTGGGCTCTGGGTGATGGATGCTGGGCCCTGGGCTCTGGGTGATGGACGCTGGGCTCTGGGTGATGGATGCTGGGCCCTGGGCTCTGTGTGATGGACGCTGGGCCCTGGGCTCTGGGTGATGGATTCTGGGCTCTGGGCTCTGGGCTCTGGGTGATGGACGCTGGGCTCTGGGTGATGGATGCAGGATGCTGGGCTCTGGGTGATGGATGCTGGGCTCTGGGTGATGGATGCTGGGCCCTGGGCTCTGGGTGATGGATGCTGGGCTCTGGGTGATGGATGCTGGGCCCTGGGTTCTGGGTGATGGATGCTGGGCCCTGGGCTCTGGGTGATGGATGCTGGGCCCTGGGCTCTGGGTGATGGATGCTGGGGTCTGGGTGATGGATGCTGGGCTCTGGGTGATGGATGCCAGCCGCTGGGCTCTGGGTGATGGATGCTGGGCTCTGGGCTCTGGGTGATGGATGCTGGGCCCTGGGCTCTGGGTGATGGACGCTGGGCTCTGGGTGATGGATGCTGGGCCCTGGGCTCTGGGTGATGGACGCTGGGCCCTGGGCTCTGGGTGATGGACGCTGGGCTCTGGGTGATGGATGCAGGATGCTGGGCTCTGGGTGATGGATGCGGGATGCTGGGTTCTGGGTGATGGGACCTGGCTCTGGGTGATGGATGCCGGACGCTGGGCTCTGGGTGATGGGCCCTGTGCTCTGGGTGATGGATGCGGAATGCTGGGCTCTGTGTGATGGGTGCTCGACCCTGGGCTCTGGGTGATGGTGCCGGACGCCGGGCTCTGGGTGACGGATGCTGGGCCCTGGGCTCTGGGTGATGGATGCTCGGCCCTGGGCTCTGGGTGATGGTGCCGGACGCTGGGCTCTGGGTGATGGATGCAGGGCCCTGGGCTCTGGGTGATGGATGCTGTGCCCTGGGCTCTGGGTGATGTATTCTGGGCCCTGGGCTCTGGGTGATGGATGCTGTGCCCTGGGCTCTGGGTGATGGATGCAGGATGCTGGGCTCTGGGTGATGGATGCTGCGCCCTGGGCTCTGGGTGATGGATGCAGGATGCTGGGCTCTGGGTGATGGATGCTGCGCCCTGGGCTCTGGGTGATGGATGCAGGATGCTGGGCTCTGGGTGATGGATGCTGCGCCCTGGGCTCTGGGTGATGGATGCAGGATGCTGGGCTCTGGGTGATGGATTCTGGGCTCTGGGCTCTGGGTGATGGATGCGGGACGCTGGGCTCTGGGTGATGGATGCTGGGCCCTGGGTTCTGGGTGATGGATGCCGGACGCTGGGCTCTGGGTGCTGGATGCTGGGCCCTGGGCTCTGGGTGATGGATGCCGGTTGCTGGGCTCTGGGTGATGGATGCTGGGCCGCTGGGCTCTGGCTGATGGATGATGGGCCCTGGGCTCTGGGTGATGGATGCCGGACGCTGGGCTCTGGGTGCTGGATGCTGGGCCCTGGGCTCTGGGTGATGGATGCCGGTTGCTGGGCTCTGGGTGATGGATGCCGGACGCTGGGCTCTGGGTGATGGATGCTGGGCCCTGGGCTCTGGGTGATGGATGCGGGATGCTGGGCTCTGGGTGATGGATGCTGGGCTCAGGTGATGGATGCTGGGCCCTGGGCTCTGGGTGATGGATGCTAGATCTTGGGCTCTTGGTGATGGATGCTGGGCTCAGGTGATGGATGCTGGGCCCTGGGCTCTGGGTGATGGATGCTGGGTGCTCGGCTCTGGGTGATGGATGCGGGACGCTGGGCTCTGGGTGATGGATTCTGGCCTCTGGGCTCTGGGTGATGGATGCTGGGCTCTGGGCTCTGGGTGATGGATGCTGGACGCTGGGCTCTGGGTGATGGATTCTGGCCTCTGGGTGATGGATGCGGGACGCTGGGCTCTGGGTGATGGATTCTGGCCTCTGGGCTCTGTGTGATGGATGCTGGGCCCTGGGCTCTGGGTGATGGATGCGGACGCTGGGCTCTGGGTGATGGATTCTGGCCTCTGGGCTCTGGGTGATGGATGCTGGGCTCTGGGCTCTGGGTGATGGATGCTGGACGCTGGGCTCTGGGTGATGGATTCTGGCCTCTGGGCTCTGGGTGATGGATTCTGGCCTCTGGGCTCTGGGTGATGGATGCTGGACGCTGGGCTCTGGGTGATGGATTCTGGCCTCTGGGCTCTGGGTGATGGATGCTGGGCTCTGGGTGATGGGTGATGGATGCTGGACTCTGGGTGATGGGACCTGGGCTCTGGGTGATGGATGCGGAATGCTGGGCTCTGGGTGATGGACGCTGGGCTCTGGGTGATGGGACGTGGGCTCTGGGTGATGGCCCCTGGCTCTGGGTGATGGATGCGGGAAGCTGGGCTCTGGGTGATGGACGCTGGGCTCTGGGTGATGGATGCGGGATGCTGGGTTCTGGGTGATGGGACCTGGGCTCTGGGTGATGGCCCCTGGCTCTGGGTGATGGTGCCGGACGCCGGGCTCTGGATGATGGATGCTGGGTCCTGGGCTCTGGGTGATGGATGCCGGACGCTGGGCTCTGGGTGATGGTGCCGGACGCTGGACTCTGGGTGATGGATGCTGGGCCCTGGGCTCTGGGTGATGGATGCTGCGCCCTGGGCTCTGGGAGATGGATGCAGGATGCTGGGCTCTGGGTGATGGATGCTGGGCCCTGGGCTCTGGGTGATGGATGCTGGGCCCTGGGCTCTGGGTGATGGATGCTGGGCCCTGGGCTCTGAGTGATGGATGCAGGATCTTGGGCTCTGGGTGATGGATGCTGGGCCCTGGGCTCTGGGTGATGGATGGAGGGGACTGGGCTCTGGGTGATGGATGGTGGGCCGTGCGCCCTGAGTGATGGATGCTGGATCCTGGGCTCTGGGTGACGGATGCTGGGCCCTGAGCTCTGGGTGATGGATGCTGGATGCTGGGCTCTGGGTGATGGATGCTCGGCCCTGGGCTCTGGGTGATGGTGCCGGACGCTGGGCTCTGGGTGATGGATGCAGGGCCCTGGGCTCTGGGTGATGGATGCTGGGCCCTGGGCTCTGGGTGATGTATTCTGGGCCCTGGGCTCTGGGTGATGGATGCTGCGCCCTGGACTCTGGGTGATGGATGCAGGATGCTGGGCTCTGGGTGATGGATGCTGCGCCCTGGGCTCTGGGTGATGGATGCAGGATGCTGGGCTCTGGGTGATGGATGCTGCGCCCTGGGCTCTGGGAGATGGATGCAGGATGCTGGGCTCTGGGTGATGGATGCTGGGCCCTGGGGTCTGGGTGATGGATGCTGGGCCCTGGGCTCTGGGTGATGGATGCTGGGCCCTGGGCTCTGGGTGATGGATGCTGTGCCCTGGGCTCTGGGTGATGGATGCTGGGCCCTGGGCTCTGGGTGATGGATGCTGGATCCTGGGCTCTGGGTGATGGATGCCAGACGCTGGGCTCTGAGTGATGGATGCTGGATCTTGGGCTCTGGGTGATGGATGCTGGGCCCTGGGCTCTGGGTGATGGATGGAGGGGACTGGGCTCTGGGTGATGGATGGTGGGCCGTGCGCCCTGAGTGATGGATGCTGGATCCTGGGCTCTGGGTGATGGATGCCGGACGCCGGGCTCTGGGTGATGGATGCTCGGCTCTGGGCTCTGGGTGATGGTGCCGGACGCTGGGCTCTGGGTGATGGATGCAGGGCCCTGGGCTCTGGGTGATGGATGCTGGGCCCTGGGCTCTGGGTGATGTATTCTGGGCCCTGGGCTCTGGGTGATGGATGCTGCGCCCTGGGCTCTGGGTGATGGATGCAGGATGCTGGGCTCTGGGTGATGGATGCTGGGCCCTGGGTGATGGGTGATGGGTGCTGGTTGCTCGGCTCTGGGTGATGGATGCGGGACGCTGGGCTTTGGGTGATGGATGCTGGGCCCTGGGCTCTGGGTGCTGGATGCCGGACGCTGGGCTCTGGGTGCTGGATGCTGGGCCCTGGGCTCTGGGTGATGGATGCCGGACGCTGGGCTCTGGGTGATGGATGCTGGGCCCTGGGCTCTGGGTGATGGATGCGGGATGCTGGGCTCTGGGTGATGGACCCTGGGCTCTGGGTGATGGACGCAGGATGCTGGGCTCTGGTTGATGGATGCTGGATGCTGGGTGATGAATGCTGGGCCCTGGGCTCTGGGTGATGGATGCTGGGCTCTGGGTGATGGATGCTAGATCTTGGGCTCTGGGTGATGGATGCTGGATGCTCGTCTCTGGGTGATGGATGCTGGGCCCTGGGCTCTGGGTGATGGATGCCGGACGCTGGGCTCTGGGTGCTGGATGCTGGGCCCTGGGCTCTGGGTGATGGATGCCGGTTGCTGGGCTCTGGGTGATGGATGCTGGGCCCTGGGCTCTGGGTGATGGATGCGGGATGCTGGGCTCTGGGTGATGGACCCTGGGCTCTGGGTGATGGAGGCAGGATGCTGGGCTCTGGTTGATGGATGCTGGATGCTGGGTGATGGATGCTGGGCTCTGGGTGATGGATGCTGGGCCCTGGGCTCTGGGTGATGGATGCTGGGCTCTGGTTGATGGATGCTAGATCTTGGGCTCTGGGTGATGGATGCTGGATGCTCGTCTCTGGGTGATGGATGCTGGTCCCTGGGTGATGGATGCCGGACACTGGGCTCTGGGTGATGGATTCTGGGCTCTGGGCTCTGGGTGCTGGATGCTGGGCCCTGGGCTCTGGGTGATGGATTCTGGGCCCTGGGCTCTGGGTGATGGATGCTGGTCCCTGGGCTCTGGGTGATGGATGCCAGCCGCTGGGCTATGGCTGACGGATGCTGGGCTCTGGGCTCAGGGTGATGGATTCTGGGCTCTGGGCTCTGGGTGCTGGATGCTGGGCCCTGGGCTCTGGTTGCTGGATGCTGGATGCTGTGCTCTGGGTGATGGATGTTGGGCCCTGGGCTCTGGGTGATGGATGCTGGGTCCTGGGCTCTGGGTGATGGATTCTGGGCCCTGGGCTCTGGGTGATGGATGCTGGGCCCTGGACTGTGGGTGATGGATGCCGGATGCTGGGCTCTGGGTGATGGATGCCGGATGCTGGGCTCTGGGTGATGGATTCTGGCCTCTGGGCTCTTGGTTATGGATGCTGGGCCCTGGGCTCTGGGTGATGGATGCTGGCTGCTGGGCTCTGGGTGATGGATTCTGGCCTCTGGGCTCTGGGTGATGGATTCTGGCCTCTGGGCTCTGGGTGATGGATGCTGGGCTCTGGGCTCTGGGTGATGGATGCTGGACGCTGGGCTCTGGGTGATGGATTCTGGCCTCTGGGCTCTGGGTGATGGATGCTGGGCTCTGGGCTCTGGGTGATGGATGCTGGACGCTGGGCTCTGGGTGATGGATGCGGGATGCTGGGCTCTGGGTGATGGGACCTGGGCTCCGGGTGATGGCCCCTGGCTCTGGGTGATGGATGCGGGATGCTTGCCTCTGGGTGATGGGCGCTGGGCTCTGGGTGATGGATGCGGGATGCTGGGTTCTGGGTGATGGGACCTGGGCTCTGGGTGATGGCCCCTGGCTCTGGGTGATGGATGCCGGACGCTGGGCTCTGGGTGATGGGCCCTGGGCTCTGGGTGATGGAGGCAGGACACTGGGCTCTGGGTGATGGATTCTGGGCTCTGGGCTCTGGGTGCTGGATGCTGGGCCCTGGGCTCTGGGTGATGGATTCTGGGCCCTGGGCTCTGGGTGATGGATGCTGGTCCCTGGGCTCTGGGTGATGGATGCCAGCCGCTGGGCTATGGCTGACGGATGCTGGGCTCTGGGCTCAGGGTGATGGATTCTGGGCTCTGGGCTCTGGGTGCTGGATGCTGGGCCCTGGGCTCTGGTTGCTGGATGCTGGATGCTGTGCTCTGGGTGATGGATGTTGGGCCCTGGGCTCTGGGTGATGGATGCGGGATGCTGGGCTCTGGGTGATGGATGCTTGGCCCTGGGCTCTGGGTGATGGTGCCGGACGCCGGGCTCTGTGTGATGGATGCTGGGTCCTGGGCTCTGGGTGATGGATGCTGGACGCTGGACTCTGGGTGATGGATGCTGGGCCCTGGGCTCTGGGTGATGGATGCTGGGCCCTGGGCTCTGGGTGATGTATACTGGGCCCTGGGCTCTGGGTGATGGATGCTGCGCCCTGGGCTCTGGGTGATGGATGCTGGGCCCTGGGCTCTGGGTGATGGATGGTGGGGACTGGGCTCTTGGTGATGGATGGTGGGCCGTGCGCCCTGAGTGATGGATGCTGGATCCTGGGCTCTGGGTGATGGATGCCAGACGCTGGGCTCTGAGTGATGGATGCTGGATCTTGGGCACTGGGTGATGGATGCTGGGCCCTGGGCTCTGGGTGATGGATGGTGGGGACTGGGCTCTGGGTGATGGATGGTGGGCCGTGCGCCCTGAGTGATGGATGCTGGATCCTGGGCTCTGGGTGATGGATGCCAGACGCTGGGCTCTGAGTGATGGATGCTGGATCTTGGGCTCTGGGTGATGGATGCTGGGCCCTGGGCTCTGGGTGATGGATGCCAGCCGCTGGGCTATGGCTGACGGATGCTGGGCTCTGGGCTCAGGGTGATGGATGCTCGGCTCTGGGTGCTGGATGCTGGGCTCTGGGTGATGGATGTTGGGCCCTGGGCTCTGGGTATTGGATGCTGGGTCCTGGGCTCTGGGTGATGGATTCTGGGCCCTGGGCTCTGGGTGATGGATGCTGGGCCCTGGGCTGTGGGTGATGGATGCCGGATGCTGGGCTCTGGGTGATGGATGCCGGACGCTGGGCTCTGGGTGATGGATGCTGGGCCCTGGGGTCTGGGTGATGGATGCTGGGGTCTGGGCTCTGGGTGATGGATGCTGGTTGCTCGGCTCTGGGTGATGGATGCTGGGCCCTGGGCTCTGGGTGACGAATGCTGGATCTTGGGCTCTGGGTGATGGATGCTGGGCCCTGGGCTCTGGGTGATGGATGCTGGGCTCTGGGTGATGGATGCAGGATGCTGGGTTTTGGGTGATGGGACCTGGGCTCTGGGTGATGGCACCTGGCTCTGGGTGATGGATGCCGGACGCTGGGCTCTGGGTGATGGGCCCTGGGCTCTGGGTGATGGATGCGGGATGCTGGGCTCTGGGTGATGGATGCTGGGCCCTGGGCTCTGGGTGATGGATGCTGCGCCCTGGGCTCTGGGAGATGGATGCAGGATGCTGGGCTCTGGGTGATGGATGCTGGGTCCTGGGCTCTGGGTGATGGATGCTGGACGCTGGACTCTGGGTGATGGATGCTGGGCCCTGGGCTCTGGGTGATGGATGCTGGGCCCTGGGCTCTGGGTGATGAATGCTGCGCCCTGGGCTCTGGGAGATGGTTGCAGGATGCTGGGCTCTGGGTGATGGATGCTGCGCCCTGGGCTCTGGGAGATGGATGCTGTGCCCTGGGCTCTGGGTGATGGATGCTGGGCCCTGGGCTCTGGGTGATGGATGGTGGGGACTGGGCTCTGGGTGATGGATGCCAGACGCTGGGCTCTGAGTGATGGATGCTGGATCTTGGGCTCTGGGTGATGGATGCTGGGCCCTGGGCTCTGGGTGATGGATGCCAGCCGCTGGGCTATGGCTGACGGATGCTGGGCTCTGGGCTCTGGGTGATGGATGCTGGGCTCTGGGTGCTGGATGCTGGATGCTGGGCTCCGGGTGATGGTGCCGGACGCTGGGCTCTGGGTGATGGATGCTGGGTCCTGGGCTCTGGGTGATGGATTCTGGGCCCTGGGCTCTGGGTGATGGATGCTGGGCCCTGGGCTGTGGGTGATGGATGCTGGATGCTGGGCTCGGGGTGATGGATGCCAGCCGCTGGGCTATGGCTGACGGATGCTGGGCTCTGGGCTCTGGGTGATGGATGCTGGGCTCTGGGTGCTGGATGCTGGATGCTGGGCTCCGGGTGATGGTGCCGGACGCTGGGCTCTGGGTGATGGATGCTGGGTCCTGGGCTCTGGGTGATGGATTCTGGGCCCTGGGCTCTGGGTGATGGATGCTGGGCCCTGGGCTGTGGGTGATGGATGCTGGATGCTGGGCTCTGGGTGATGGATGCCGGACGCTGGGCTCTGGGTGATGGATGCTGGGCCCTGGGCTCTGGGTTATGGATGCTGGGCCCTGGGGTCTGGGTGATGGATGCTGGGGTCTGGGCTCTGGGTGATGGATGCGGGACGCTGGGCTCTGGGTGATGGATGCTGGGCCCTGGGCTCTGGGTGATGGACTCTGGGTGATGGATGCTGGGCACTGGGCTCTGGGTGATTGATGCCAGACGCTGGGCTCTGGGTGATGGAAGCTGGGCCCTGGGCTCTGGGTGACGAATGCTGGATCTTGGGCTCTGGGTGATGGATGCCAGCTGCTGGGCTCTGGCTGATGGATGCCGATCTTGGGCTCTGGGTGATGGATGCTGGGCCCTGGGCTCTGGGTGATGGATGCCAGCTGCTGGGCTCTGGGTGATGGATGCCAGCCGCTGGGCTCTGGCTGATGGATGCCGATCTTGGGCTCTGGGTGATGGATGCTGGGCCCTGGGCTCTGGGTGATGGATGCCAGCCGCTGGGCTCTGGGTGATGGATGCCGGATGCCGGGCTCTGGATGATGGATGCTGGGCCCTGGGCTCTGGGTGATGGATGCCGGATGCTGGGCTCTGGGTGATGGATGCTGGGCCCTGGGCTCTGGGTGATGAATGCTGGGCCCAGGGCTCAGGGTGATGGATGCTGGGGTCTGGGTGATGGATGCTGGGGTCTGGGTGATGGATGCTGGGGTCTGGGTGATGGATGCTGGGGTCTGGGTGATGGATGCTGGGCCCTGGGCTCTGGGTGATGGATGCTGGGCCCTGGGCTCTGGGTGATGGATTCTGGGCCCTGGGGTCTGGGTGATGGATGCCGGATGCTGGGTTCTGGGTGATGGATGCCGGACGCTGGGCTCTGGGTGATGGATGCTGGGCCCTGGGCTCTCGGTTATGGATGCTGGGCCCTGGGCTCTGGGTGATGGATGCTGGGCTCTGGATGATGGATGCTGGGCTCTGGGTGATGGATGCTGGGCCCTGGGCTCTGGGTGATGGGCGCTGGGCTCTGGCTGATGGATGCTGGGGTCTGGGCTCTGGGTGATGGATGCTGGTTGCTCGGCTCTGGATGATGGATGCGGGACGCTGTGCTCTGGGTGATGGATGCCAGCCGCTGGGCTCTGGGTGATGGATGCTGGGCCCTGGGCTCTGGGTGATGGATGCTGGATCTTGGGCTCTGGATGATGGATGCTGGGCCCCGGGCTCTGGGTGATGGATGCCAGCCGCTGGGCTCTGGGTGATGGATGCTGGGCTCTGGGTGATGGATGCTGGGCCCCTGGCTCTGGGTGATGGATGCCAGCCGCTGGGCTCTGGGTGATGGATGCTGGGCCCTGGGCTCTGGGTGATGGATGCTCGGCTCTGGGTGATGGATGCTCGGCTCTGGGTGATGGATGCTGGGCCCTGGATGATGGATGCCGGACGCTGGGGTCTGGGTGATGGATGCTGGGCCCTGGGCTCTGGGTGATGGATTCTGGGCCCTGGGCTCTGGGTGATGGATTCTGGGCCCTGGGCTCTGGGTGATGGATTCTGGGCCCTGGGCTCTGGGTGATGGATGCCGGATGCTGGGCTCTGTGTGATGGATGCTGGGCCCTGGGCTCTGGGTTATAGATGCTGGGCCCTGGGCTCTTGGTGAAACATGCTGGGCCCTGGGCTCTGGGTAATGGATGCTGGATGCTGGGCTCTGGGTGATGGATGCTGGGCCCTGGGCTCTGGGTGATGGATGCTGGGGTCTGGGTGATGGATGCTGGGCTCTGGGTGATGGATGCTGGGCTCTGGGTGATGGTGCTGGGCCCTGGGCTCTGGGTGATGGATGCTGGATGCTGGGCTCTGGGTGATGGATGCCGGACGCTGGGCTCTGGGTGATGGATGCTGGGCTCTGGGCTCTGGGTGATGGATGCTGGGCTCTGGGCTCTGGGTGATGGATGCTGGGCTCTGGGTGATGGGTGATGGATGCTGGTCTCTGGGTGATGGATGCGGAATGCTGGGCTCTGGGTGATGGACGCTGGGCTCTGGGTGATGGATGCGGGATGCTGGGCTCTGGGTGATGGATGCTGGGCTCTGGGTGATGGGTGATGGATGCTGGTCTCTGGGTGATGGATGCGGAATGCTGGGCTCTGGGTGCTGGATGCTGGGCTCTGGGTGATGGATGCTGGGCCCTGGGCTCTGGGTGATGGATGCTGGGCTCTGGGTGATGGATGTTGGGCCCTGGGCTCTGGGTGATGGATGCGGGACGCTGGGCTCTGGGTGATGGATTCTGGCCTCTGGGCTCTGGGTGATGGATGCTGGACGCTGGGCTCTGGGTGATGGATGCGGGATGCTGGGCTCTGGGTGATGGACGCTGGGCTCTGGGTGATGGAGGCAGGATGCTGGGTTCTGGGGTGATGGGACCTGTGCTCTGGGTGATGGATGCTGGGGTCTGGTTGATGGATGCTGGGCTCTGGGTGATGGATGTTGGGCTCTGGGTGATGGATGCTGGGCTCTGGGTGATGGATGCTGGGCTCTGGGTGATGGATGCTGGGCCCTGGGGTCTGGGTGATGGATGCTGGGCCCTGGGCTCTGGGTGATGGATGCTGGGCCCTGGGCTCTGGGTGATGGATGCTGGGCCCTGGGCTCTGGGTGATGGATGCTGGGCCCTGGGCTCTGGGTGATGGATGCTGGGCCCTGGGCTCTGGGTGATGGATGCTGGGCCCTGGGCTCTGGGTGATGGATGCTGGATGCTGGGCTCTGGGTGATGGATGCCAGCCGCTGGGCTCTGGCTGATGGATGCTGGGCTCTGGGCTCTGGGTGATGGATGCTGGATGCTCGTCTCTGGGTGATGGATGCTGGGCTCTTGGTGATGAATGCTGGGCCCTGGGCTCTGGTTGATGGATGCCAGCCGCTGGGCTCTGGCTGATGGATGCTGGGCTCTGGGCTCTGGGTGATGGATGCCAGCCGCTGGGCTCTGGCTGATGGATGCTGGGCTCTGGGCTCTGGGTGATGGATGCCAGCCGCTGGGCTCTGGCTGATGGATGATGGGCCCTGGGCTCTGGGTGATGGATGCTGGGCTCTGGGCTCTGGGTGATGGATGCCAGCCGCTGGGCTCTGGCTGATGGATGCTGGGCTCTGGGCTCTGGGTGATGGATGCCGGATGCTCGTCTCTGGGTGATGGATGCTGGACGCTGGGCTCTGGGTGATGGATTCTGGGCCCTGGGCTCTGGGTGATGGATGCTGGTCGCTGGGCTCTGGGTGGTGGATGCTGGGCACTGGGCTCTGGGTGATGGATGCTGGACGCTGGGCTCTCGGTGATGGATGATGGGCACTGGGCTCTGGGTTATAGATGCTGGGCCCTGGGCTCTGGGTGATGGATGCTGGATGCTGGGCTCTGGGTGATGGATGCTGGATGCTGGGGTCTGGGTGATGGACGCTGGGCTCTGGGTGATGGATTCTGGCCTCTGGGCTCTGGGTGATGGATGCTGGATGCTGGGCTCTGGGTGATGGGACCTGGGCTCTGGGTGATGGCACCTGGCTCTGGGTGATGGGCCCTGGGCTCTGGGTGATGGATGCGGGATGCTGGGCTCTGGGTGATGGATGCTTGGCCCTGGGCTCTTGGTGATGGTGCCGGACGCCGGGCTCTGGGTGATGGATGCTGGGCCCTGGGCTCTGGGTGATGGATGCTGCGCCCTGGGCTCTGGGAGATGGATGCAGGATGCTGGGCTCTGGGTGATGGATGCTGGGCCCTGGGCTCTGGGTGATGGTGCCGGACGCCGGGCTCTGGGTGATGGATGCTGGACGCTGGACTCTGGGTGATGGATGCTGGGCCCTGGGCTCTGGGTGATGGATGCTGGGCCCTGGGCTCTGGGTGATGTATACTGGGCCCTGGGCTCTGGGTGATGGATGCTGCGCCCTGGGCTCTGGGTGATGGATGCTGGGCCCTGGGCTCTGGGTGATGGATGGTGGGGACTGGGCTCTTGGTGATGGATGGTGGGCCGTGCGCCCTGAGTGATGGATGCTGGATCCTGGGCTCTGGGTGATGGATGCCAGACGCTGGGCTCTGAGTGATGGATGCTGGATCTTGGGCACTGGGTGATGGATGCTGGGCCCTGGGCTCTGGGTGATGGATGGTGGGGACTGGGCTCTGGGTGATGGATGGTGGGCCGTGCGCCCTGAGTGATGGATGCTGGATCCTGGGCTCTGGGTGATGGATGCCAGACGCTGGGCTCTGAGTGATGGATGCTGGATCTTGGGCTCTGGGTGATGGATGCTGGATCCTGGGCTCTGGGTGATGGATGCCAGACGCTGGGCTCTGAGTGATGGATGCTGGATCTTGGGCTCTGGCTGACGGATGCTGGGCTCTGGGCTCAGGGTGATGGATGCTCGGCTCTGGGTGCTGGATGCTGGGCTCTGGGTGATGGATGTTGGGCCCTGGGCTCTGGGTATTGGATGCTGGGTCCTGGGCTCTGCGTGATGGATTCTGGGCCCTGGGCTCTGGGTGATGGATGCTGGGCCCTGGGCTGTGGGTGATGGATGCCGGATGCTGGGCTCTGGGTGATGGATGCCGGACGCTGGGCTCTGGGTGATGGATGCTGGGCCCTGGGGTCTGGGTGATGGATGCTGGGCCCTGGGGTCTGGGTGATGGATGCTGGGGTCTGGGCTCTGGGTGATGGATGCTGGTTGCTCGGCTCTGGGTGATGGATGCTGGGCCCTGGGCTCTGGGTGACGAATGCTGGATCTTGGGCTCTGGGTGATGGATGCCAGCTGCTGGGCTCTGGGTGATGGACGCTGGGCTCTGGGTGATGGATGCAGGATGCTGGGTTTTGGGTGATGGGACCTGGGCTCTGGGTGATGGCACCTGGCTCTGGGTGATGGATGCCGGACGCTGGGCTCTGGGTGATGGGCCCTGGGCTCTGGGTGATGGATGCGGGATGCTGGGCTCTGGGTGATGGATGCTTGGCCCTGGGCTCTGGGTGATGGATGCTGCGCCCTGGGCTCTGGGAGATGGATGGAGGATGCTGGGCTCTGGGTGATGGATGCGGGATGCTGGGCTCTGGGTGATGGATGCTGGGCCCTGGGCTCTGGGTGATGGATGCTGCGCCCTGGGCTCTGGGAGATGGATGCAGGATGCTGGGCTCTGGGTGATGGATGCTGGGCCCTGGGCTCTGGGTGATGGATGCAGGATGCTGGGCTCTGGGTGATGGATGCTGGGCCCTGGGCTCTGGGTGATGGATGCTGGGCCCTGGGCTCTGGGTGATGGATGCTGTGCCCTGGGCTCTGGGAGATGGTTGCAGGATGCTGGGCTCTGGGTGATGGATGCTGCGCCCTGGGCTCTGGGAGATGGATGCTGTGCCCTGGGCTCTGGGTGATGGATGCTGGGCCCTGGGCTCTGGGTGATGGATGGTGGGGACTGGGCTCTGGGTGATGGATGCCAGACGCTGGGCTCTGAGTGATGGATGCTGGATCTTGGGCTCTGGGTGATGGATGCTGGGCCCTGGGCTCGGGGTGATGGATGCCAGCCGCTGGGCTATGGCTGACGGATGCTGGGCTCTGGGCTCTGGGTGATGGATGCTGGGCTCTGGGTGCTGGATGCTGGATGCTGGGCTCCGGGTGATGGTGCCGGACGCTGGGCTCTGGGTGATGGATGCTGGGTCCTGGGCTCTGGGTGATGGATTCTGGGCCCTGGGCTCTGGGTGATGGATGCTGGGCCCTGGGCTGTGGGTGATGGATGCTGGATGCTGGGCTCTGGGTGATGGATGCCGGACGCTGGGCTCTGGGTGATGGATGCTGGGCCCTGGGCTCTGGGTTATGGATGCTGGGCCCTGGGGTCTGGGTGATGGATGCTGGGGTCTGGGCTCTGGGTGATGGATGCTGGTTGCTCGGCTCTGGGTGATGGATGCGGGACGCTGGGCTCTGGGTGATGGATGCTGGGCCCTGGGCTCTGGGTGATGGACTCTGGGTGATGGATGCTGGGCACTGGGCTCTGGGTGATGGATGCCAGACGCTGGGCTCTGGGTGATGGAAGCTGGGCCCTGGGCTCTGGGTGACGAATGCTGGATCTTGGGCTCTGGGTGATGGATGCCAGCTGCTGGGCTCTGGGTGATGGATGCTGGGCCCTGGGCTCTGGCTGATGGATGCCAGCCGCTGGGCTCTGGCTGATGGATGCCGATCTTGGGCTCTGGGTGATGGATGCTGGGCCCTGGGCTCTGGGTGATGGATGCCAGCCGCTGGGCTCTGGCTGATGGATGCTGTGCTCTGGGCTCTGGGTGATGGATGCCGGACGCTGGGCTCTGGGTGATGGATGCCGGATGCTGGGCTCTGGGTGATGGATGCTGGGCCCTGGGCTCTGGGTGATGGATTCTGGGCCCTGGGCTCTGGGTGATGAATGCTGGGCCCAGGGCTCAGGGTGATGGATGCCGGATGCTGGGCTCTGTGTGATGGATGCTGGGCCCTGGGCTCTGGGTTACAGATGCTGGGTCCTGGGCTCTGGGTGATGGATGCTGGATGCTGGGCTCTGGGTGATGGATGCGGGGCCCTGGGCTCTGGGTTACAGATGCTGGGTCCTGGGCTCTGGGTGATGGATGCTGGATGCTGGGCTCTGGGTGATGGATGCTGGGGTCTGGTTAATGGATGCTGGGGTCTGGGTGATGGATGCTGGGCCCTGGGCTCTGGGTGATGGATGCTGGGCCAAGGGCTCTGGGTGATGGATGCCGGATGCTGGGCTCTGGGTGATGGATGCCGGACGCTGGGCTCTGGGTGATGGATGCTGGGCCCTGGGCTCTCGGTTATGGATGCTGGGCCCTGGGCTCTGGGTGATGGATGCTGGGCTCTGGGTGATGGATGCTGGGCTCTGGGAGATGGATGCTGGGCCCTGGGCTCTGGGTGATGGGCGCTGGGCTCTGGCTGATGGATGCTGGGGTCTGGGCTCTGGGTGATGGATGCTGGTTGCTCGGCTCTGGATGATGGATGCGGGACGCTGTGCTCTGGGTGATGGATGCCAGCCGCTGGGCTCTGGGTGATGGATGCTGGGCCCTGGGCTCTGGGTGATGGATGCTGGATCTTGGGCTCTGGATGATGGATGCTGGGCCCCGGGCTCTGGGTGATGGATGCCAGCCGCTGGGCTCTGGGTGATGGATGCTGGGCTCTGGGTGATGGATGCTGGGCCCCTGGCTCTGGGTGATGGATGCCAGCCGCTGGGCTCTGGGTGATGGATGCTGGGCCCTGGGCTCTGGGTGATGGATGCTCGGCTCTGGGTGATGGATGCTCGGCTCTGGGTGATGGATGCTGGGCCCTGGATGATGGCTGCCGGACGCTGGGGTCTGGGTGATGGATGCTGGGCCCTGGGCTCTGGGTGATGGATTCTGGGCCCTGGGCTCTGGGTGATGGATTCTGGGCCCTGGGCTCTGGGTGATGGATTCTGGGCCCTGGGCTCTGGGTGATGGATGCCGGATGCTGGGCTCTGTGTGATGGATGCTGGGCCCTGGGCTCTGGGTTATAGATGCTGGGCCCTGGGCTCTTGGTGATAGATGCTGGGCCCTGGGCTCTGGGTAATGGATGCTGGATGCTGGGCTCTGGGTGATGGATGCTGGGCCCTGGGCTCTGGGTGATGGATGCTGGGCTCTGGGTGATGGATGCTGGGCTCTGGGTGATGGTGCTGGGCCCTGGGCTCTGGGTGATGGATGCTGGATGCTGGGCTCTGGGTGATGGATGCCGGACGCTGGGCTCTGGGTGATGGATGCTGGGCTCTGGGCTCTGGGTGATGGATGCTGGGCTCTGGGCTCTGGGTGATGGATGCTGGGCTCTGGGTGATGGGTGATGGATGCTGGTCTCTGGGTGATGGATGCGGAATGCTGGGCTCTGGGTGATGGACGCTGGGCTCTGGGTGATGGATGCGGGATGCTGGGCTCTGGGTGATGGATGCTGGGCTCTGGGTGATGGGTGATGGATGCTGGTCTCTGGGTGATGGATGCGGAATGCTGGGCTCTGGGTGCTGGATGCTGGGCTCTGGGTGATGGATGCTGGGCCCTGGGCTCTGGGTGATGGATGCTGGGCTCTGGGTGATGGATGCTGGGATCTGGGCTCTGGGTAATGGATGCTGGGCCCTGGGCTCTGGGTGATGGATGCTGGGTGCTCGGCTCTGGGTGATGGATGCGGGACGCTGGGCTCTGGGTGATGGATTCTGGCCTCTGGGCTCTGGGTGATGGATGCTGGACGCTGGGCTCTGGGTGATGGATGCGGGATGCTGGGCTCTGGGTGATGGACGCTGGGCTCTGGGTGATGGAGGCAGGATGCTGGGCTCTGGGTGATGGATGCGGGATGCTGGGTTCTGGGGTGATGGGACCTGTGCTCTGGGTGATGGATGCTGGGGTCTGGTTGATGGATGCTGGGCTCTGGGTGATGGATGTTGGGCTCTGGGTGATGGATGCTGGGCTCTGGGTGATGGATGCTGGGCTCTGGGTGATGGATGCTGGGCCCTGGGGTCTGGGTGATGGATGCTGGGCCCTGGGCTCTGGGTGATGGATGCTGGGCCCTGGGCTCTGGGTGATGGATGCTGGGCCCTGGGCTCTGGGTGATGGATGCTGGGCCCTGGGCTCTGGGTGATGGATGCTGGGCCCTGGGCTCTGGGTGATGGATGCTGGGCCCTGGGCTCTGGGTGATGGATGCTGGATGCTGGGCTCTGGGTGATGGATGCCAGCCGCTGGGCTCTGGCTGATGGATGCTGGGCTCTGGGCTCTGGGTGATGGATGCTGGATGCTCGTCTCTGGGTGATGGATGCTGGACGCTGGGCTCTTGGTGATGAATGCTGGGCCCTGGGCTCTGGGTGATGGATGCTGGGCTCTGGGCTCTGGGTGATGGATGCCAGCCGCTGGGCTCTGGCTGATGGATGATGGGCTCTGGGCTCTGGGTGATGGATGCTGGACGCTGGGCTCTGGGTGATGGATGCTGGGCCCGGGGCTCTGGGTGATGGATTCTGGGCCCTGGGCTCTGGGTGATGGATGCTGGTCGCTGGGCTCTGGGTGGTGGATGCTGGGCACTGGGCTCTGGGTGATGGATGCTGGACGCTGGGCTCTCGGTGATGGATGCTGGGCACTGGGCTCTGGGTGATGGATGCTGGACGTTGGGCTCTGGGTGATGGATGCTGGGCCCTGGGCTCTGGGTGATGGATGCTGGATGCTGGGCTCTGGGTGATGGATGCTGGATGCTGGGCCCTGGGCTCTGGGTGATGGATGCTGGATGCTGGGGTCTGGGTGATGGATTCTGGCCTCTGGGCTCTGGGTGATGGATGCTGGGCTCTGGGTGATGGATGCTGGGCTCTGGGCTCTGGGTGATGGATGCTGGACGCTGGGCTCTGGGTGATGGGACCTGGGCTCTGGGTGATGGATGCGGGATGCTGGGCTCTGGGTGATGGACGCTGGGCTCTGGGTGATGGGACCTGGGCTCTGGGTGATGGCCCCTGGCTCTGGGTGATGGATGCGGGATGCTGGGCTCTGGGTGATGGACGCTGGGCTCTGGGTGATGGATGCGGGATGCTGGGTTCTGGGTGATGGGACCTGGGCTCTGGGTGATGGGCCCTGGGCTCTGGGTGATGGATGCAGGATGCTGGGCTCTGGGTGATGGATGCTGGGCCCTGGGCTCTGGGAAGATGGATTCTGGGCCCTGGGCTCTGGGTGATGGATGCTGGGCCCTGGGCTCTGGGTGATGGATGCTGGGTCCTGGGCTGTGGGTGATGATGCCGGACGCTGGGCTCTGGGTGATGGATGCCAGACGCTGGGCTCTGGGTGATGGATGCTGGGCCCTGGTCCCTGGGTGATGGATGCCAGCCGCTGGGCTCTGGGTGATGGATGCTGGATGCTGAGCCCTGGGCTCTGGCTGATGGATGCCAGCCGCTGGGCTCTGGCTGATGGATGCCGATCATGGGCTCTGGGTGATGGATGCTGGGCCCTGGGCTCTGGGTGATGGATGCTGGATGCTCGCCTCTGGGTGATGGACGCTGGGCTCTGGGTGATGGATGTTGGGCCCTGGGCTCTGGGTGATGGATGCTGGATGCTGGGCTCTGGGTGATGGATGTTGGGCCCTGGGTGATGGATGCTGGATGCTGGGCTCTGGGTGATGGATGCCGGACGCTGGGCTCTGGGTGATGGACGCTGGGCTCTGGGTGATGGACGCTGGGCTCTGGGTGATGGATGCCGGACGCTGGGCTCTGTTTGATGGATGCTGGATGCTGGGCTCTGGGTGATGGATGCCAGACGCTGGGCTCTGGGTGATGGACGCTGGGCTCCGGGTGATGGATGCTGGATGCTGGGCTCTGGGTGATGGATGCTGGATGCTGGGCTCTGGGTGATGGATGCTGGATGCTGGGCTCTGGGTGATGGATGCTGGGCCCTGGGTGATGGACGCTGGGCTCTGGGTGATGGATGCCGGACGCTGGGCTCTGGGTGATGGATGCTGGATGCTCGGCTCTGGGTGATGGATGCTGGATGCTGGGCTCTGGGTGATGGATGCTGCGCCCTGGGCTCTGGGTGATGGATGCTGGATGCTGGGCTCTGGGTGATGGATGCTGGGCCCTGGGTGATGGACGCTGGGCTCTGGGTGATGGATGCTGGATGCTGGGCTCTGGGTGATGGATGCTGGGCCCTGGGTGATGGACGCTGGGCTCTGGGTGATGGATGCTGGATGCTGGGCTCTGGGTGATGGATGCTGGGCCCTGGGTGATGGATGCTGGGCTCTGGGTGATGGACGCTGGGCTCTGGGTGATGGATGCTGGATGCTGGGCTCTGGGTGATGGATGCCAGACGCTGGGCTCTGGGTGATGGATGCTGGGCCCTGGGCCCTGGGTGATGGATGCCAGCCGCTGGGCTCTGGGTGATGGATGCTGGATGCTGGGCCCTGGGCTCTGTGTGATGGATGCTGGATGCTGGGCTCTGGGTGATGGATGTTGGGCCCTGGGTGATGGACGCTGGATGCTGGGCTCTGGGTGATGGATGCTGGGCCCTGGGCTCTGGGTGATGGATGCTGGGCCCTGGGCTCTGGGTGATGGATGCTGGGCCCTGGGCTCTGGGTGATGGATGGTGGATGCTGGGCTCTGGGTGATGGATGCTGGGCCCTGGGCTCTGGGTGATGGATGCTGGGCCCTGGGCTCTGAGTGATGGATTCTGGGCCCTGGGCTCTGGGTGATGGATGCTGGGCCCTGGGCTCTGGGTGATGGATGCTGGGCCCTGGGCTCTGGGTGATGGATGCTGGGCCCTGGGCTCTGGGTGATGGATTCTGGGCTATGGGTGATGAATGCTGGATGCTGGGCTCTGGGTGATGGATGCTGGGCCCTGGGCTCTGGGTGATGGATGCTGGTTGCTCGGCTCTGGGTGATGGATGCTGGGCCCTGGGTGATGGATGCTGGGTCCTGGGCTCTGGGTGATGGATGCTGGGCTCTGGGTGATGGATGCTGGGCCCTGAGCTCTGGGTGATGGATGGCAGACGCTGGGCTCTGGGTGAATGATGCTGGGCCCTGGGCTCTGGGTGATGGATGCTGGATCTTGGGCTCTGGGTGATGGATGCTGGGCCCCGGGCACTGGGTGATGGATGCCAGCCGCTGGGCTCTGGGTGATGGATGCTGGGCTCTGGGTGATGGATGCTGGGCCCTGGGCTCTGGGTGATGGATGCCAGCCGCTGGGCTCTGGGTGATGGATGCTGGGCCCTGGGCTCTGGGTGATGGATGCCAGCCTCTGGGCTCTGGCTGATGGATGCTGGGCTCTGGGTGATGGATGCCGGACGCTGGGGTCTGGGTGATGGATGCTGGGCCCTGGGCTCTGGGTGATGGATTCTGGGCCCTGGGCTCTGGGTGATGGATGCTGGGCCCTGGGCTCTGGGTGATGGATGCCGGATGCTGGGCTCTGTTTGATGGATGCCGGACGCTGGGCTCTGGGTGATGGATGCTGGGCCCTGGGCTCTGGGTTATAGGTGCTGGGCCCTGGGCTCTTGGTGATAGATGCTGGGCCCTGGGCTCTGGGTAATGGATGCTGGATGCTGGGGTCTGGGTGATGGATGCTGGGCTCTGGGTGATGGATGCTGGGCTCTGGGTGATGGTGCTGGGCCCTGGGCTCTGGGTGATGGATGCCGGACGCTGGGCTCTGGGTGATGGATGCTGGGCTCTGGGCTCTGGGTGATGGATGCTGGACGCTGGGCTTTGGGTGATGGATGCTGGGCTCTGGGCTCTGGGTGATGGATGCTGGACGCTGGGCTTTGGGTGATGGATGCTGGGCTCTGGGCTCTGGGTTCTGGGTGATGGGCCCTGGGCTCTGGGTAATGGATGCTCGGCCCTGGGCTCTGGGTGATGGATGCTGGGCTCTGGGTGATGGATGCTGGGCTCTGGGTGATGGATGCTGGGCTCTGGGTGATGGACGCTGGGCTCTGGGTGATGGATGCTGGGCTCTGGGTGATGGGCCCTGGGCTCTGGGTGATGGATGCTGGGCTCTGGGTGATGGGCCCTGGGCTCTGCGTTATGGGCCCTGGGCTCAGGGTGATGGATGCCAGACGCTGTGCTCTGGGCTCTGGGTGATGGAAGCAGGGCCCTGGGCTCTGGGTGATGGATTCTGGGCCCTGGGCTCTGGGTGATGAATGCTGGGCCCAGGGCTCAGGGTGATGGATGCCGGATGCTGGGCTCTGGGTGATGGATGCCGGACGCTGGGCTCTGGGTGATGGATGCTGGGCCCTGGGCTCTGGGTGATGGATGCTGGGCCCTGGGCTCTGGGTGATGGATTCTGGGCCCTGGGCTCTGGGTGATGAATGCTGGGCCCAGGGCTCAGGGTGATGGATGCCGGATGCTGGGCTCTGGGTGATGGATGCCGGACGCTGGGCTCTGGGTGATGGATGCTGGGCCCTGGGCTCTGGGTGATGGATTCTGGGCCCAGGGCTCAGGGTGATGGATGCCGGATGCTGGGCTCTGTTTGATGGATGCCGGACGCTGGGCTCTGTGTGATGGATGCTGGGGTCTGGGTGATGGATGCTGGGGTCTGGGTGATGGATGCTGGGCCCTGGGCTCTGGGTGATGGATGCTGGATGCTGGGCTCTGGGTGATGGATGCTGGGGTCTGGGTGATGGATGCTGGGGTCTGGGTGATGGATGCTGGGCCCTGGGCTCTGGGTGATGGATGCTGGGCCCTGGGCTCTGGGTGATGGATTCTGGGCCCTGGGGTCTGGATGATGAATGCTGGGCCAAGGGCTCTGGGTGATGGATGCTGGGCCCTGGGCTCTGGGTGATGGATGCCGGATGCTGGGCTCTGGGTGATGGATGCCGGACGCTGGGCTCTGGGTGATGGATGCTGGGCCCTGGGCTCTCGGTTATGGATGCTGGGCCCTGGGCTCTGTGTGATGGATGCTGGGCCCTGGGCTCTGGGTGATGGATGCTGGGCTCTGGGTGATGGATGCTGGGCTCTGGGTGATGGATGCTGGGCCCTGGGCTCTGGGTGATGGGCGCTGGGCTCTGGCTGATGGATGCTGGGGTCTGGGCTCTGGGTGATGGATGCTGGTTGCTCGGTCTGGGTGATGGATGCGGGACGCTGTGCTCTGGGTGATGGATGCTGGGTCCTGGGCTCTGGGTGATGGACGCTGGGCTCTGGGTGATGGATGCTGGGCCCTGGGCTCTGGGTGATGGATGCTGGATCTTGGGCTCTGGATGATGGATGCTGGGCCCCGGGCTCTGGGTGATGGATGCCAGCCGCTGGGCTCTGGGTGATGGATGCTGGGCCCTGGGCTCTGGGTGATGGATGCTCGGCTCTGGGTGATGGATGCTGGGCCCTGGATGATGGATGCCGGATGCTGGGGTCTGGGTGATGGATGCTGGGCCCTGGGCTCTGGGTGATGGATTCTGGGCCCTGGGCTCTGGGTGATGGATTCTGGGCCCTGGGCTCTGGGTGATGGATTCTGGGCCCTGGGCTCTGGGTGATGGATGCCGGATGCTGGGCTCTGTATGATGGATGCTGGGCCCTGGGCTCTGGGTTATAGATGCTGGGCCCTGGGCTCTTGGTGATAGATGCTGGGCCCTGGGCTCTGGGTAATGGATGCTGGATGCTGGGCTCTGGGTGATGGATGCTGTGCCCTGGGCTCTGGGTGATGGATGCTGGGGTCTGTGTGATGGATGCTGGGCTCTGGGTGATGGATGCTGGGCTCTGGGTGATGGTGCTGGGCCCTGGGCTCTGGGTGATGGATGCTGGATGCTGGGCTCTGGGTGATGGATGCCGGACGCTGGGCTCTGGGTGATGGATGCTGGGCTCTGGGCTCTGGGTGATGGATGCTGGGCTCTGGGCTCTGGGTGATGGATGCTGGGCTCTGGGTGATGGGTGATGGATGCTGGTCTCTGGGTGATGGATGCGGGATGCTGGGCTCTGGGTGATGGATGCTGGGCTCTGGGTGATGGGTGATGGATGCTGGTCTCTGGGTGATGGATGCGGAATGCTGGGCTCTGGGTGCTGGATGCTGGGCTCTGGGTGATGGATGCTGGGCCCTGGGCTCTGGGTGATGGATGCTGGGCTCTGGGTGATGGATGCTGGGATCTGGGCTCTGGGTAATGGATGCTGGGCCCTGGGCTCTGGGTGATGGATGCTGGGTGCTCGGCTCTGGGTGATGGATGCGGGACGCTGGGCTCTGGGTGATGGATTCTGGCCTCTGGGCTCTGGGTGATGGATGCTGGACGCTGGGCTCTGGGTGATGGATGCAGGATGCTGGGCTCTGGGTGATGGACGCTGGGCTCCGGGTGATGGAGGCAGGATGCTGGGCTCTGGGTGATGGATGCGGGATGCTGGGTTCTGGGGTGATGGGACCTGGGCTCCGGGTGATGGATGCTGGGGTCTGGTTGATGGATGCTGGGCTCTGGGTGATGGATGTTGGGCTCTGGGTGATGGATGCTGGGCTCTGGGTGATGGATGCTGGGCTCTGGGTGATGGATGCTGGGCCCTGGGGTCTGGGTGATGGATGCTGGGCCCTGGGCTCTGGGTGATGGATGCTGGGCCCTGGGCTCTGGGTGATGGATGCTGGGCCCTGGGCTCTGGGTGATGGATGCTGGGCCCTGGGCTCTGGGTGATGGATGCCGGATGCTGGGCTCTGTGTGATGGATGCTGGGCCCTGGGCTCTGGGTTATAGATGCTGGGCCCTGGGCTCTTGGTGATAGATGCTGGGCCCTGGGCTCTGGGTAATGGATGCTGGATGCTGGGCTCTGGGTGATGGATGCTGTGCCCTGGGCTCTGGGTGATGGATGCTGGGGTCTGGGTGATGGATGCTGGGCTCTGGGTGATGGATGCTGGGCTCTGGGTGATGGTGCTGGGCCCTGGGCTCTGGGTGATGGATGCTGGGCTCTGGGCTCTGGGTGATGGATGCTGGGCTCTGGGCTCTGGGTGATGGATGCTGGGCTCTGGGTGATGGGTGATGGATGCTGGTCTCTGGGTGATGGATGCGGAATGCTGGGCTCTGGGTGATGGACGCTGGGCTCTGGGTGATGGATGCGGAATGCTGGGCTCTGGGTGATGGATGCTGGGCTCTGGGTGATGGATGCTGGGCCCTGGGCTCTGGGTGATGGATGCTGGGCTCTGGGTGATGGATGCTGGGATCTGGGCTCTGGGTAATGGATGCTGGGCCCTGGGCTCTGGGTGATGGATGCTGGGTGCTCGGCTCTGGGTGATGGATGCGGGACGCTGGGCTCTGGGTGATGGATTCTGGCCTCTTGGCTCTGGGTGATGGATGCTGGACGCTGGGCTCTGGGTGATGGATGCGGGTTGCTGGGCTCTGGGTGATGGACGCTGGGCTCCGGGTGATGGAGGCAGGATGCTGGGCTCTGGGTGATGGATGCGGGATGCTGGGTTCTGGGGTGATGGGACCTGGGCTCCGGGTAATGGATGCTGGGGTCTGGTTGATGGATGCTGGGCTCTGGGTGATGGATGTTGGGCTCTGGGTGATGGATGCTGGGCTCTGGGTGATGGATGCTGGGCTCTGGGTGATGGATGCTGGGCCCTGGGGTCTGGGTGATGGATGCTGGGCCCTGGGCTCTGGGTGATGGATGCTGGGCCCTGGGCTCTGGGTGATGGATGCTGGGCCCTGGGCTCTGGGTGATGGATGCTGGGCCCTGGGCTCTGGGTGATGGATGCTGGGCCCTGGGCTCTGGGTGATGGATGCTGGGCCCTGGGCTCTGGGTGATGGATGCTGGATGCTGGGCTCTGGGTGATGGATGCCAGCCGCTGGGCTCTGGCTGATGGATGCTGGGCTCTGGGCTCTGGGTGATGGATGCTGGATGCTCGTCTCTGGGTGATGGATGCTGGACGCTGGGCTCTTGGTGATGAATGCTGGGCCCTGGGCTCTGGGTGATGAATGCTGGGCTCTGGGCTCTGGGTGATGGATGCCAGCCGCTGGGCTCTGGCTGATGGATGATGGGCTCTGGGCTCTGGGTGATGGATGCTGGATGCTCGTCTCTGGGTGATGGATGCTGGACGCTGGGCTCTGGGTGCTGGATGCTGGGCCCTGGGCTCTGGGTGATGGATGCTGGGCACTGGGCTCTGGGTGATGGATGCTGGTCGCTGGGTTCTGGGTGATGGATGCTGGGCACTGGGCTCTGGGTGATGGATGCTGGACGCTGGGCTCTGGGTGATGGATGCTGGGCACTGGGCTCTGGGTGATGGATGCTGGACGTTGGGCTCTGGGTGATGGATGCTGGGCACTGGGCTCTGGGTTATAGATGCTGGGCCCTGGGCTCTGGGTGATGGATGCTGGATGCTGGGCTCTGGGTGATGGATGTTGGGCCCTAGGCTCTGGGGTCTGGGTGATGGACGCTGGGCTCTGGGTGATGGATTCTGGCCTCTGGGCTCTGGGTGATGGGACCTGGGCTCTGGGTGATGGCCCCTGGCTCTGGGTGATGGATGCGGGATGCTGGGCTCTGGGTGATGGACGCTGGGCTCTGGGTGATGGATGCGGGATGCTGGGTTCTGGGTGATGGGACGCTGGGCTCTGGGTGATGGGCCCTGGGCTCTGGGTGATGGATGCGGGATGCTGGGCTCTGGGTGATGGGACGCTGGGCTCTGGGTGATGGGCCCTGGGCTCTGGGTGATGGATGCTTGGCTCTGGGTGATGGATGCTGGGTCCTGGGCTCTGGGTGATGGTGCCGGACGCTGGGCTCTGGGTGATGGATGCTGGGCCCTGGGCTCTGGGTGATGGTGCCGGACGCTGGGCTCTGGGTGATGGATGCTGGGCCCTGGGCTCTGGGTGATGGATGCTGGGCCCTGGGCTCTGGGTGATGGATGCTGGATGCTCGGCTCTGGGTGATGGACGCTGGGCTCTGGGTGATGGATGTTGGGCCCTGGGCTCTGGGTGATGGATGCTGGGCCCTGGGTGATGGACGCTGGATGCTGGGCTCTGGGTGATGGATGCTGGGCCCTGGGCTCTGGGTGATGGATGCTGGGCCTTGGGCTCTGGGTGATGGATGCTGGGCCCTGGGCTCTGGGTGATGGGTGCTGGATGCTGGGCTCTGGGTGATGGATGCCGGACGCTGGGCTCTGGGTGATGGATGCTGGCTGCTGGGCTCTGGGTGATGGATGTTGGGCCCTGGGCTCTGGGTGATGGATGCCGGACGCTGGGCTCTGTGTGATGGATGCTGGGCCCTGGGCTCTGGGTTACAGATGCTGGGTCCTGGGCTCTGGGTGATGGATGCTGGGCCCTGGGCTCTGGGTGATGGATTCTGGGCCCTGGGCTCTGGGTGATGGATGCTGGGCCCTGGGCTCTGGGTGATGGATGCTGGGCCCTGGGCTCTGGGTGATGGATTCTGGGCCCTGGGCTCTGGGTGATGGATGCTGGGCCCTGGGCTCTGGGTGATGGATGCTGGGCCCTGGGCTCTGGGTGATGGATGCTGGGCCCTGGGCTCTGGGTGATGGATTCTGGGCTCTGGGTGATGAATGCTGGATGCTGGGCTCTGGGTGATGGATGCTGGGCCCTGGGCTCTGGGTGATGGATGCTGGTTGCTCGGCTCTGGGTGATGGATGCTGGGCCCTGGGTGATGGAGGCTGGGTCCTGGGCTCTGGGTGATGGATGCTGGGCTCTGGGTGATGGATGCTGGGCCCTGAGCTCTGGGTGATGGATGGCAGATGCTGGGCTCTGGGTGAATGATGCTGGGCCCTGGGCTCTGGGTGATGGATGCTGGATCTTGGGCTCTGGGTGATGGATGCTGGTCCCCGGGCACTGGGTGATGGATGCCAGCCGCAGGGCTCTGGGTGATGGATGCTGGGCTCTGGGTGATGGATGCAGGGCCCTGGGCTCTGGGTGATGGATGCTAGCCGCTGGGCTCTGGGTGATGGATGCTGGATGCCAGCCTCTGGGCTCTGGCTGATGGATGCTGGGCTCTGGGTGATGGATGCCAGCCGCTGGGCTCTGGCTGATGGATGCTGGGCTCTGGGCTCTGGGTGATGGATGCTGGATGCTCGTCTCTGGGTGATGGATGCTGGACGCTGGGCTCTTGGTGATGAATGCTGGGCCCTGGGCTCTGGGTGATGAATGCTGGGCTCTGGGCTCTGGGTGATGGATGCCAGCCGCTGGGCTCTGGCTGATGGATGATGGGCTCTGGGCTCTGGGTGATGGATGCTGGATGCTCGTCTCTGGGTGATGGATGCTGGACGCTGGGCTCTGGGTGCTGGATGCTGGGCCCTGGGCTCTGGGTGATGGATGCTGGGCACTGGGCTCTGGGTGATGGATGCTGGTCGCTGGGTTCTGGGTGATGGATGCTGGGCACTGGGCTCTGGGTGATGGATGCTGGACGCTGGGCTCTGGGTGATGGATGCTGGGCACTGGGCTCTGGGTGATGGATGCTGGACGTTGGGCTCTGGGTGATGGATGCTGGGCACTGGGCTCTGGGTTATAGATGCTGGGCCCTGGGCTCTGGGTGATGGATGCTGGATGCTGGGCTCTGGGTGATGGATGTTGGGCCCTAGGCTCTGGGGTCTGGGTGATGGACGCTGGGCTCTGGGTGATGGATTCTGGCCTCTGGGCTCTGGGTGATGGGACCTGGGCTCTGGGTGATGGCCCCTGGCTCTGGGTGATGGATGCGGGATGCTGGGCTCTGGGTGATGGACGCTGGGCTCTGGGTGATGGATGCGGGATGCTGGGTTCTGGGTGATGGGACGCTGGGCTCTGGGTGATGGGCCCTGGGCTCTGGGTGATGGATGCGGGATGCTGGGCTCTGGGTGATGGGACGCTGGGCTCTGGGTGATGGGCCCTGGGCTCTGGGTGATGGATGCTTGGCTCTGGGTGATGGATGCTGGGTCCTGGGCTCTGGGTGATGGTGCCGGACGCTGGGCTCTGGGTGATGGATGCTGGGCCCTGGGCTCTGGGTGATGGTGCCGGACGCTGGGCTCTGGGTGATGGATGCTGGGCCCTGGGCTCTGGGTGATGGATGCTGGGCCCTGGGCTCTGGGTGATGGATGCTGGATGCTCGGCTCTGGGTGATGGACGCTGGGCTCTGGGTGATGGATGTTGGGCCCTGGGCTCTGGGTGATGGATGCTGGGCCCTGGGTGATGGACGCTGGATGCTGGGCTCTGGGTGATGGATGCTGGGCCCTGGGCTCTGGGTGATGGATGCTGGGCCTTGGGCTCTGGGTGATGGATGCTGGGCCCTGGGCTCTGGGTGATGGGTGCTGGATGCTGGGCTCTGGGTGATGGATGCCGGACGCTGGGCTCTGGGTGATGGATGCTGGCTGCTGGGCTCTGGGTGATGGATGTTGGGCCCTGGGCTCTGGGTGATGGATGCCGGACGCTGGGCTCTGTGTGATGGATGCTGGGCCCTGGGCTCTGGGTTACAGATGCTGGGTCCTGGGCTCTGGGTGATGGATGCTGGGCCCTGGGCTCTGGGTGATGGATTCTGGGCCCTGGGCTCTGGGTGATGGATGCTGGGCCCTGGGCTCTGGGTGATGGATGCTGGGCCCTGGGCTCTGGGTGATGGATTCTGGGCCCTGGGCTCTGGGTGATGGATGCTGGGCCCTGGGCTCTGGGTGATGGATGCTGGGCCCTGGGCTCTGGGTGATGGATGCTGGGCCCTGGGCTCTGGGTGATGGATTCTGGGCTCTGGGTGATGAATGCTGGATGCTGGGCTCTGGGTGATGGATGCTGGGCCCTGGGCTCTGGGTGATGGATGCTGGTTGCTCGGCTCTGGGTGATGGATGCTGGGCCCTGGGTGATGGAGGCTGGGTCCTGGGCTCTGGGTGATGGATGCTGGGCTCTGGGTGATGGATGCTGGGCCCTGAGCTCTGGGTGATGGATGGCAGATGCTGGGCTCTGGGTGAATGATGCTGGGCCCTGGGCTCTGGGTGATGGATGCTGGATCTTGGGCTCTGGGTGATGGATGCTGGTCCCCGGGCACTGGGTGATGGATGCCAGCCGCAGGGCTCTGGGTGATGGATGCTGGGCTCTGGGTGATGGATGCAGGGCCCTGGGCTCTGGGTGATGGATGCTAGCCGCTGGGCTCTGGGTGATGGATGCTGGATGCCAGCCTCTGGGCTCTGGCTGATGGATGCTGGGCTCTGGGTGATGGATGCCGGATGCTGGGGTCTGGGTGATGGATGCTGGGTCCTGGGCTCTGGGTGATGGATTCTGGGCCCTGAGCTCTGGGTGATGGATGCCGGATGCTGGGCTCTGGGTGATGGATGCTGGGCCCTGGGCTCTGGGTGATGGATGCCGGATGCTGGGCTCTGGGTTATAGATGCTGGGCCCTGGGCTCTGGGTAATGGATGCTGGATGCTGGGGTCTGGGTGATGGATGCTGGGCTCTGGGTGATGGATGCTGGGCTCTGGGTGATGGTGCTGGGCCCTGGGCTCTGGGTGATGGATGCTGGACGCTGGGCTTTGGGTGGTGGATGCTGGGCTCTGGGCTCTGGGTGATGGATGCTGGGCTCTGGGTGATGGGTGATGGATGCTGGTCTCTGGGTGATGGATGCGGGATGCTGGGCTCTGGGTGATGGACGCTGGGCTCTGGGTTATGGATGCGGGATGCTGGTCTCTGGGTGATGGATGCGGGATGCTGGGTTCTGGGTGATGGGCCCTGGGCTCAGGGTGATGGATGCTGGGCCCTGGGCTCTGGGTGATGGATGCCAGCCACTGGGCTCTTGCTGATGGATGCTGGGCTCTGGGCTCTGGGTGATGGATGCTGGATGCTCGGCTCTGGGTGATGGATGCCGGATGCTGGGCTCTGGGTGATGGATGCTGGGCCCTGGGCTCTGGTTTATAGATGCTGGGCTCTGGGTGATGGATGCTGGGCCCTGGGCTCTAGGTGATAGATGCTGGGGTCTGGGTGATGGATGCTGGGCTCTGGGTGATGGATGCTGGGCCCTGGGCTCTGGGTGATTGATGCTGGGGTCTGGGTAATGGATGCTGGGCTCTGGGTGATGGATGCTGGGCCCTGGGCTCTGGGTGATTGATGCTGGGGTCTGGGTGATGGATGCTGGGCTCTGGGTGATGGATGCTGGGCTCTGGGTGATGGATGCTTGGCCCTGGGCTCTGGGTGATGGATGGTGGGGACTGGGCACTGGGTGATGGATGGTGGGCCGTGCGCCCTGAGTGATGGATGCGGGATCCTGGGCTCAGGGTGACGGATGCCAGACGCTGGGCTCGAGGTGATGGATGCTGGGCCCTGGGCTCTTGGTGATGGATGCTGGATGCTGGGCTCTGGGTGATGGATGTTGGGCCCTAGGCTCTGGGTGATGGATGCTGGGGTCTGGGTGATGGACGCTGGGCTCTGGGTGATGGATTCTGGCCTCTGGGCTCTGGGTGATGGATGCTGGGCTCTGGGTGATGGATGCTGGGCTCTGGGCTCTGGGTGATGGATGCTGGACGCTGGGCTCTGGGTGATGGGACCTGGGCTCTGGGTGATGGATGCGGGATGCTGGGCTCTGGGTGATGGACGCTGGGCTCTGGGTGATGGGACCTGGGCTCTGGGTGATGGCCCCTGGCTCTGGGTGATGGATGCGGGATGCTGGGCTCTGGGTGATGGACGCTGGGCTCTGGGTGATGGATGCGGGATGCTGGGTTCTGGGTGATGGGACCTGGGCTCTGGGTGATGGCCCCTGGCTCTGGGTGATGGATGCCGGACGCTGGGCTCTGGGTGATGGGCCCTGGGCTCTGGGTGATGGATGCTGGGGTCTGGGTGATGGACGCTGGGCTCTGGGTGATGGATGCTGGGCCCTGGGCTCTGGGTGATGGATGCTGGGCCCTGGGCTGTGGGTGATGGATGCTGGGTCCTGGGCTGTGGGTGATGGATGCCGGATGCTGGGCTCTGGGTGATGGTGCCGGACGCTGGGCTCTGGGTGATGGATGCTGGGTCCTGGGCTCTGGGTGATGGATTCTGGGCCCTGGGCTCTGGGTGATGGATGCTGGGCCCTGGGCTGTGGGTGATGGATGCCGGATGCTGGGCTCTGGGTGATGGATGCCGGACGCTGGGGTCTGGGTGATGGATGCTGGGGTCTGGGCTCTGGGTGATGGATGCTGGTTGCTCGGCTCTGGGTGATGGATGCGGGACGCTGGGCTCTGGGTGATGGATCCTCGGCCCTGGGCTCTGGGTGATGGACGCTGGGCTCTGGGTGATGGATGCTGGGCACTGGGCTCTGGGTGATGGATGCTGGGCCCTGGGCTCTGGGTGATGATGCCGGACGCTGGGCTCTGGGTGATGGATGCTGGGCCCTGGTCCCTGGGTGATGGATGCCAGCCGCTGGGCTCTGGGTGATGGATGCTGGATGCTGGGCCCTGGGCTCTGGCTGATGGATGCCGATCTTGGGCTCTGGGTGATGGATGCTGGGCCCTGGGCTCTGGGTGATGGATGCTGGATGCTCGGCTCTGGGTGATGGACGCTGGGCTCTGGGTGATGGATGTTGGGCCCTGGGCTCTGGGTGATGGATGCCGGACGCTGGGCTCTGTTTGATGGATGCCGGACGCTGGGCTCTGGGTGATGGACGCTGGGCTCTGGATGCTGGTTGCTGGGCTCTGGGTGATGGATGCCGGACGCTGGGCTCTGGGTGATGGATGCTGGGCCCTGGGCTGTGGGTGATGGATGCTGGATGCTGGGCTCTGTGTGATGGATGCTGGGCCCTGGGCTCTGGGTGATGGATGCTGGATGCTGGGCTCTGGGTGATGGATGTTGGGCCCTGGGCTCTGGGTGATGGATGCCGGACGCTGGGCTCTGTGTGATGGATGCTGGGCCCTGGGCTCTGGGTTACAGATGCTGGGTCCTGGGCTCTGGGTGATGGATGCAGGGCCCTGGGCTCTGGGTGATGGATGCTGGATGCTGGGCTCTGGGTGATGGATGCTGGGCCCTGGGCTCTGGGTGATGGATGCTGGGCCCTGGGCTCTGGGTGATGGATGCTGGGCCCTGGGCTCTGGGTGATGGATGCTGGTTGCTCGGCTCTGGGTGATGGATGCTGGGCCCTGGGTGATGGATGCTGGGCCCTGGGCTCTGGGTGATGGATGCCAGCCGCAGGGCTCTGGGTGATGGATGCTGGGCTCTGGGTGATGGATGCAGGGCCCTGGGCTCTGGGTGATGGATGCTAGCCGCTGGGCTCTGGGTGATGGATGCTGGATGCCAGCCTCTGGGCTCTGGCTGATGGATGCTGGGCTCTGGGTGATGGATGCCGGATGCTGGGGTCTGGGTGATGGATGCTGGGTCCTGGGCTCTGGGTGATGGATTCTGGGCCCTGAGCTCTGGGTGATGGATGCCGGATGCTGGGCTCTGGGTGATGGATGCTGGGCCCTGGGCTCTGGGTGATGGATGCCGGATGCTGGGCTCTGGGTTATAGATGCTGGGCCCTGGGCTCTGGGTAATGGATGCTGGATGCTGGGGTCTGGGTGATGGATGCTGGGCTCTGGGTGATGGATGCTGGGCTCTGGGTGATGGTGCTGGGCCCTGGGCTCTGGGTGATGGATGCTGGACGCTGGGCTTTGGGTGGTGGATGCTGGGCTCTGGGCTCTGGGTGATGGATGCTGGGCTCTGGGTGATGGGTGATGGATGCTGGTCTCTGGGTGATGGATGCGGGATGCTGGGCTCTGGGTGATGGACGCTGGGCTCTGGGTTATGGATGCGGGATGCTGGTCTCTGGGTGATGGATGCGGGATGCTGGGTTCTGGGTGATGGGCCCTGGGCTCAGGGTGATGGATGCTGGGCCCTGGGCTCTGGGTGATGGATGCCAGCCACTGGGCTCTTGCTGATGGATGCTGGGCTCTGGGCTCTGGGTGATGGATGCTGGATGCTCGGCTCTGGGTGATGGATGCCGGATGCTGGGCTCTGGGTGATGGATGCTGGGCCCTGGGCTCTGGTTTATAGATGCTGGGCTCTGGGTGATGGATGCTGGGCCCTGGGCTCTAGGTGATAGATGCTGGGGTCTGGGTGATGGATGCTGGGCTCTGGGTGATGGATGCTGGGCCCTGGGCTCTGGGTGATTGATGCTGGGGTCTGGGTAATGGATGCTGGGCTCTGGGTGATGGATGCTGGGCCCTGGGCTCTGGGTGATTGATGCTGGGGTCTGGGTGATGGATGCTGGGCTCTGGGTGATGGATGCTGGGCTCTGGGTGATGGATGCTTGGCCCTGGGCTCTGGGTGATGGATGGTGGGGACTGGGCACTGGGTGATGGATGGTGGGCCGTGCGCCCTGAGTGATGGATGCGGGATCCTGGGCTCAGGGTGACGGATGCCAGACGCTGGGCTCGAGGTGATGGATGCTGGGCCCTGGGCTCTTGGTGATGGATGCTGGATGCTGGGCTCTGGGTGATGGATGTTGGGCCCTAGGCTCTGGGTGATGGATGCTGGGGTCTGGGTGATGGACGCTGGGCTCTGGGTGATGGGCCCTGGGCTCTGGGTGATGGATGCGGGATGCTGGGCTCTGGGTGATGGGACGCTGGGCTCTGGGTGATGGGCCCTGGGCTCTGGGTGATGGATGCTTGGCTCTGGGTGATGGATGCTGGGTCCTGGGCTCTGGGTGATGGTGCCGGACGCTGGGCTCTGGGTGATGGATGCTGGGCCCTGGGCTCTGGGTGATGGTGCCGGACGCTGGGCTCTGGGTGATGGATGCTGGGCCCTGGGCTCTGGGTGATGGATGCTGGGCCCTGGGCTCTGGGTGATGGATGCTGGATGCTCGGCTCTGGGTGATGGACGCTGGGCTCTGGGTGATGGATGTTGGGCCCTGGGCTCTGGGTGATGGATGCTGGGCCCTGGGTGATGGACGCTGGATGCTGGGCTCTGGGCTCTGGGTGATGGATGCTGGATGCTCGGCTCTGGGTGATGGATGCCGGATGCTGGGCTCTGGGTGATGGATGCTGGGCCCTGGGCTCTGGTTTATAGATGCTGGGCTCTGGGTGATGGATGCTGGGCCCTGGGCTCTAGGTGATAGATGCTGGGGTCTGGGTGATGGATGCTGGGCTCTGGGTGATGGATGCTGGGCCCTGGGCTCTGGGTGATTGATGCTGGGGTCTGGGTAATGGATGCTGGGCTCTGGGTGATGGATGCTGGGCCCTGGGCTCTGGGTGATTGATGCTGGGGTCTGGGTGATGGATGCTGGGCTCTGGGTGATGGATGCTGGGCTCTGGGTGATGGATGCTTGGCCCTGGGCTCTGGGTGATGGATGGTGGGGACTGGGCACTGGGTGATGGATGGTGGGCCGTGCGCCCTGAGTGATGGATGCGGGATCCTGGGCTCAGGGTGACGGATGCCAGACGCTGGGCTCGAGGTGATGGATGCTGGGCCCTGGGCTCTTGGTGATGGATGCTGGATGCTGGGCTCTGGGTGATGGATGTTGGGCCCTAGGCTCTGGGTGATGGATGCTGGGGTCTGGGTGATGGACGCTGGGCTCTGGGTGATGGGCCCTGGGCTCTGGGTGATGGATGCGGGATGCTGGGCTCTGGGTGATGGGACGCTGGGCTCTGGGTGATGGGCCCTGGGCTCTGGGTGATGGATGCTTGGCTCTGGGTGATGGATGCTGGGTCCTGGGCTCTGGGTGATGGTGCCGGACGCTGGGCTCTGGGTGATGGATGCTGGGCCCTGGGCTCTGGGTGATGGTGCCGGACGCTGGGCTCTGGGTGATGGATGCTGGGCCCTGGGCTCTGGGTGATGGATGCTGGGCCCTGGGCTCTGGGTGATGGATGCTGGATGCTCGGCTCTGGGTGATGGACGCTGGGCTCTGGGTGATGGATGTTGGGCCCTGGGCTCTGGGTGATGGATGCTGGGCCCTGGGTGATGGACGCTGGATGCTGGGCTCTGGGTGATGGATGCTGGGCCCTGGGCTCTGGGTGATGGATGCTGGGCCTTGGGCTCTGGGTGATGGATGCTGGGCCCTGGGCTCTGGGTGATGGGTGCTGGATGCTGGGCTCTGGGTGATGGATGCCGGACGCTGGGCTCTGGGTGATGGATGCTGGCTGCTGGGCTCTGGGTGATGGATGTTGGGCCCTGGGCTCTGGGTGATGGATGCCGGACGCTGGGCTCTGTGTGATGGATGCTGGGCCCTGGGCTCTGGGTTACAGATGCTGGGTCCTGGGCTCTGGGTGATGGATGCTGGGCCCTGGGCTCTGGGTGATGGATTCTGGGCCCTGGGCTCTGGGTGATGGATGCTGGGCCCTGGGCTCTGGGTGATGGATGCTGGGCCCTGGGCTCTGGGTGATGGATTCTGGGCCCTGGGCTCTGGGTGATGGATGCTGGGCCCTGGGCTCTGGGTGATGGATGCTGGGCCCTGGGCTCTGGGTGATGGATGCTGGGCCCTGGGCTCTGGGTGATGGATTCTGGGCTCTGGGTGATGAATGCTGGATGCTGGGCTCTGGGTGATGGATGCTGGGCCCTGGGCTCTGGGTGATGGATGCTGGTTGCTCGGCTCTGGGTGATGGATGCTGGGCCCTGGGTGATGGAGGCTGGGTCCTGGGCTCTGGGTGATGGATGCTGGGCTCTGGGTGATGGATGCTGGGCCCTGAGCTCTGGGTGATGGATGGCAGATGCTGGGCTCTGGGTGAATGATGCTGGGCCCTGGGCTCTGAGTGATGGATGCTGGATCTTGGGCTCTGGGTGATGGATGCTGGTCCCCGGGCACTGGGTGATGGATGCCAGCCGCAGGGCTCTGGGTGATGGATGCTGGGCTCTGGGTGATGGATGCAGGGCCCTGGGCTCTGGGTGATGGATGCTAGCCGCTGGGCTCTGGGTGATGGATGCTGGATGCCAGCCTCTGGGCTCTGGCTGATGGATGCTGGGCTCTGGGTGATGGATGCCGGATGCTGGGGTCTGGGTGATGGATGCTGGGTCCTGGGCTCTGGGTGATGGATTCTGGGCCCTGAGCTCTGGGTGATGGATGCCGGATGCTGGGCTCTGGGTGATGGATGCTGGGCCCTGGGCTCTGGGTGATGGATGCCGGATGCTGGGCTCTGGGTTATAGATGCTGGGCCCTGGGCTCTGGGTAATGGATGCTGGATGCTGGGGTCTGGGTGATGGATGCTGGGCTCTGGGTGATGGATGCTGGGCTCTGGGTGATGGTGCTGGGCCCTGGGCTCTGGGTGATGGATGCTGGACGCTGGGCTTTGGGTGGTGGATGCTGGGCTCTGGGCTCTGGGTGATGGATGCTGGGCTCTGGGTGATGGGTGATGGATGCTGGTCTCTGGGTGATGGATGCGGGATGCTGGGCTCTGGGTGATGGACGCTGGGCTCTGGGTTATGGATGCGGGATGCTGGTCTCTGGGTGATGGATGCGGGATGCTGGGTTCTGGGTGATGGGCCCTGGGCTCAGGGTGATGGATGCTGGGCCCTGGGCTCTGGGTGATGGATGCCAGCCACTGGGCTCTTGCTGATGGATGCTGGGCTCTGGGCTCTGGGTGATGGATGCTGGATGCTCGGCTCTGGGTGATGGATGCCGGATGCTGGGCTCTGGGTGATGGATGCTGGGCCCTGGGCTCTGGTTTATAGATGCTGGGCTCTGGGTGATGGATGCTGGGCCCTGGGCTCTAGGTGATAGATGCTGGGGTCTGGGTGATGGATGCTGGGCTCTGGGTGATGGATGCTGGGCCCTGGGCTCTGGGTGATTGATGCTGGGGTCTGGGTAATGGATGCTGGGCTCTGGGTGATGGATGCTGGGCCCTGGGCTCTGGGTGATTGATGCTGGGGTCTGGGTGATGGATGCTGGGCTCTGGGTGATGGATGCTGGGCTCTGGGTGATGGATGCTTGGCCCTGGGCTCTGGGTGATGGATGGTGGGGACTGGGCACTGGGTGATGGATGGTGGGCCGTGCGCCCTGAGTGATGGATGCGGGATCCTGGGCTCAGGGTGACGGATGCCAGACGCTGGGCTCGAGGTGATGGATGCTGGGCCCTGGGCTCTTGGTGATGGATGCTGGATGCTGGGCTCTGGGTGATGGATGTTGGGCCCTAGGCTCTGGGTGATGGATGCTGGGGTCTGGGTGATGGACGCTGGGCTCTGGGTGATGGATTCTGGCCTCTGGGCTCTGGGTGATGGATGCTGGGCTCTGGGTGATGGATGCTGGGCTCTGGGCTCTGGGTGATGGATGCTGGACGCTGGGCTCTGGGTGATGGGACCTGGGCTCTGGGTGATGGATGCGGGATGCTGGGCTCTGGGTGATGGACGCTGGGCTCTGGGTGATGGGACCTGGGCTCTGGGTGATGGCCCCTGGCTCTGGGTGATGGATGCGGGATGCTGGGCTCTGGGTGATGGACGCTGGGCTCTGGGTGATGGATGCGGGATGCTGGGTTCTGGGTGATGGGACCTGGGCTCTGGGTGATGGCCCCTGGCTCTGGGTGATGGATGCCGGACGCTGGGCTCTGGGTGATGGGCCCTGGGCTCTGGGTGATGGATGCCGGACACTGGGCTCTGGGTGATGGATGCTGGGGTCTGGGTGATGGACGCTGGGCTCTGGGTGATGGATGCTGGGCCCTGGGCTCTGGGTGATGGATGCTGGGCCCTGGGCTGTGGGTGATGGATGCTGGGTCCTGGGCTGTGGGTGATGGATGCCGGATGCTGGGCTCTGGGTGATGGTGCCGGACGCTGGGCTCTGGGTGATGGATGCTGGGTCCTGGGCTCTGGGTGATGGATTCTGGGCCCTGGGCTCTGGGTGATGGATGCTGGGCCCTGGGCTGTGGGTGATGGATGCCGGATGCTGGGCTCTGGGTGATGGATGCCGGACGCTGGGGTCTGGGTGATGGATGCTGGGGTCTGGGCTCTGGGTGATGGATGCTGGTTGCTCGGCTCTGGGTGATGGATGCGGGACGCTGGGCTCTGGGTGATGGATCCTCGGCCCTGGGCTCTGGGTGATGGACGCTGGGCTCTGGGTGATGGATGCTGGGCACTGGGCTCTGGGTGATGGATGCTGGGCCCTGGGCTCTGGGTGATGATGCCGGACGCTGGGCTCTGGGTGATGGATGCTGGGCCCTGGTCCCTGGGTGATGGATGCCAGCCGCTGGGCTCTGGGTGATGGATGCTGGATGCTGGGCCCTGGGCTCTGGCTGATGGATGCCGATCTTGGGCTCTGGGTGATGGATGCTGGGCCCTGGGCTCTGGGTGATGGATGCTGGATGCTCGGCTCTGGGTGATGGACGCTGGGCTCTGGGTGATGGATGTTGGGCCCTGGGCTCTGGGTGATGGATGCCGGACGCTGGGCTCTGTTTGATGGATGCCGGACGCTGGGCTCTGGGTGATGGACGCTGGGCTCTGGATGCTGGTTGCTGGGCTCTGGGTGATGGATGCCGGACGCTGGGCTCTGGGTGATGGATGCTGGGCCCTGGGCTGTGGGTGATGGATGCTGGATGCTGGGCTCTGTGTGATGGATGCTGGGCCCTGGGCTCTGGGTGATGGATGCTGGATGCTGGGCTCTGGGTGATGGATGTTGGGCCCTGGGCTCTGGGTGATGGATGCCGGACGCTGGGCTCTGTGTGATGGATGCTGGGCCCTGGGCTCTGGGTTACAGATGCTGGGTCCTGGGCTCTGGGTGATGGATGCAGGGCCCTGGGCTCTGGGTGATGGATGCTGGATGCTGGGCTCTGGGTGATGGATGCTGGGCCCTGGGCTCTGGGTGATGGATGCTGGGCCCTGGGCTCTGGGTGATGGATGCTGGGCCCTGGGCTCTGGGTGATGGATGCTGGTTGCTCGGCTCTGGGTGATGGATGCTGGGCCCTGGGTGATGGATGCTGGGCCCTGGGCTCTGGGTGATGGATGCCAGCCGCAGGGCTCTGGGTGATGGATGCTGGGCTCTGGGTGATGGATGCAGGGCCCTGGGCTCTGGGTGATGGATGCTAGCCGCTGGGCTCTGGGTGATGGATGCTGGATGCCAGCCTCTGGGCTCTGGCTGATGGATGCTGGGCTCTGGGTGATGGATGCCGGATGCTGGGGTCTGGGTGATGGATGCTGGGTCCTGGGCTCTGGGTGATGGATTCTGGGCCCTGAGCTCTGGGTGATGGATGCCGGATGCTGGGCTCTGGGTGATGGATGCTGGGCCCTGGGCTCTGGGTGATGGATGCCGGATGCTGGGCTCTGGGTTATAGATGCTGGGCCCTGGGCTCTGGGTAATGGATGCTGGATGCTGGGGTCTGGGTGATGGATGCTGGGCTCTGGGTGATGGATGCTGGGCTCTGGGTGATGGTGCTGGGCCCTGGGCTCTGGGTGATGGATGCTGGACGCTGGGCTTTGGGTGGTGGATGCTGGGCTCTGGGCTCTGGGTGATGGATGCTGGGCTCTGGGTGATGGGTGATGGATGCTGGTCTCTGGGTGATGGATGCGGGATGCTGGGCTCTGGGTGATGGACGCTGGGCTCTGGGTTATGGATGCGGGATGCTGGTCTCTGGGTGATGGATGCGGGATGCTGGGTTCTGGGTGATGGGCCCTGGGCTCAGGGTGATGGATGCTGGGCCCTGGGCTCTGGGTGATGGATGCCAGCCACTGGGCTCTTGCTGATGGATGCTGGGCTCTGGGCTCTGGGTGATGGATGCTGGATGCTCGGCTCTGGGTGATGGATGCCGGATGCTGGGCTCTGGGTGATGGATGCTGGGCCCTGGGCTCTGGTTTATAGATGCTGGGCTCTGGGTGATGGATGCTGGGCCCTGGGCTCTAGGTGATAGATGCTGGGGTCTGGGTGATGGATGCTGGGCTCTGGGTGATGGATGCTGGGCCCTGGGCTCTGGGTGATTGATGCTGGGGTCTGGGTAATGGATGCTGGGCTCTGGGTGATGGATGCTGGGCCCTGGGCTCTGGGTGATTGATGCTGGGGTCTGGGTGATGGATGCTGGGCTCTGGGTGATGGATGCTGGGCTCTGGGTGATGGATGCTTGGCCCTGGGCTCTGGGTGATGGATGGTGGGGACTGGGCACTGGGTGATGGATGGTGGGCCGTGCGCCCTGAGTGATGGATGCGGGATCCTGGGCTCAGGGTGACGGATGCCAGACGCTGGGCTCGAGGTGATGGATGCTGGGCCCTGGGCTCTTGGTGATGGATGCTGGATGCTGGGCTCTGGGTGATGGATGTTGGGCCCTAGGCTCTGGGTGATGGATGCTGGGGTCTGGGTGATGGACGCTGGGCTCTGGGTGATGGATTCTGGCCTCTGGGCTCTGGG
Source organism: Scyliorhinus torazame (assembly GCF_047496885.1). Classification (NCBI taxonomy): domain Eukaryota; kingdom Metazoa; phylum Chordata; class Chondrichthyes; order Carcharhiniformes; family Scyliorhinidae; genus Scyliorhinus; species Scyliorhinus torazame. Next base: position 66,406,402 of record NC_092727.1, on the reverse strand, counting down.
TGATGGATGCTGGGCTCTGGGTGATGGATGCTGGGCTCTGGGCTCTGGGTGATGGATGCTGGACGCTGGGCTCTGGGTGATGGGACCTGGGCTCTGGGTGATGGATGCGGGATGCTGGGCTCTGGGTGATGGACGCTGGGCTCTGGGTGATGGGACCTGGGCTCTGGGTGATGGCCCCTGGCTCTGGGTGATGGATGCGGGATGCTGGGCTCTGGGTGATGGACGCTGGGCTCTGGGTGATGGATGCGGGATGCTGGGTTCTGGGTGATGGGACCTGGGCTCTGGGTGATGGCCCCTGGCTCTGGGTGATGGATGCCGGACGCTGGGCTCTGGGTGATGGGCCCTGGGCTCTGGGTGATGGATGCCGGACACTGGGCTCTGGGTGATGGATGCTGGGGTCTGGGTGATGGACGCTGGGCTCTGGGTGATGGATGCTGGGCCCTGGGCTCTGGGTGATGGATGCTGGGCCCTGGGCTGTGGGTGATGGATGCTGGGTCCTGGGCTGTGGGTGATGGATGCCGGATGCTGGGCTCTGGGTGATGGTGCCGGACGCTGGGCTCTGGGTGATGGATGCTGGGTCCTGGGCTCTGGGTGATGGATTCTGGGCCCTGGGCTCTGGGTGATGGATGCTGGGCCCTGGGCTGTGGGTGATGGATGCCGGATGCTGGGCTCTGGGTGATGGATGCCGGACGCTGGGGTCTGGGTGATGGATGCTGGGGTCTGGGCTCTGGGTGATGGATGCTGGTTGCTCGGCTCTGGGTGATGGATGCGGGACGCTGGGCTCTGGGTGATGGATCCTCGGCCCTGGGCTCTGGGTGATGGACGCTGGGCTCTGGGTGATGGATGCTGGGCACTGGGCTCTGGGTGATGGATGCTGGGCCCTGGGCTCTGGGTGATGATGCCGGACGCTGGGCTCTGGGTGATGGATGCTGGGCCCTGGTCCCTGGGTGATGGATGCCAGCCGCTGGGCTCTGGGTGATGGATGCTGGATGCTGGGCCCTGGGCTCTGGCTGATGGATGCCGATCTTGGGCTCTGGGTGATGGATGCTGGGCCCTGGGCTCTGGGTGATGGATGCTGGATGCTCGGCTCTGGGTGATGGACGCTGGGCTCTGGGTGATGGATGTTGGGCCCTGGGCTCTGGGTGATGGATGCCGGACGCTGGGCTCTGTTTGATGGATGCCGGACGCTGGGCTCTGGGTGATGGACGCTGGGCTCTGGATGCTGGTTGCTGGGCTCTGGGTGATGGATGCCGGACGCTGGGCTCTGGGTGATGGATGCTGGGCCCTGGGCTGTGGGTGATGGATGCTGGATGCTGGGCTCTGTGTGATGGATGCTGGGCCCTGGGCTCTGGGTGATGGATGCTGGATGCTGGGCTCTGGGTGATGGATGTTGGGCCCTGGGCTCTGGGTGATGGATGCCGGACGCTGGGCTCTGTGTGATGGATGCTGGGCCCTGGGCTCTGGGTTACAGATGCTGGGTCCTGGGCTCTGGGTGATGGATGCAGGGCCCTGGGCTCTGGGTGATGGATGCTGGATGCTGGGCTCTGGGTGATGGATGCTGGGCCCTGGGCTCTGGGTGATGGATGCTGGGCCCTGGGCTCTGGGTGATGGATGCTGGGCCCTGGGCTCTGGGTGATGGATGCTGGTTGCTCGGCTCTGGGTGATGGATGCTGGGCCCTGGGTGATGGATGCTGGGTCCTGGGCTCTGGGTGATGGATGCTGGGCTCTGGGTGATGGATGCTGGGCCCTGAGCTCTGGGTGATGGATGGCAGACGCTGGGCTCTGGGTGAATGATGCTGGGCCCTGGGCTCTGGGTGATGGATGCTGGATCTTGGGCTCTGGGTGATGGATGCTGGGCCCCGGGCACTGGGTGATGGATGCCAGCCGCTGGGCTCTGGGTGATGGATGCTGGGCTCTGGGTGATGGATGCTGGGCCCTGGGCTCTGGGTGATGGATGCCAGCCGCTGGGCTCTGGGTGATGGATGCTGGGCCCTGGGCTCTGGGTGATGGATGCCAGCCTCTGGGCTCTGGCTGATGGATGCTGGGCTCTGGGTGATGGATGCCGGACGCTGGGGTCTGGGTGATGGATGCTGGGCCCTGGGCTCTGGGTGATGGATTCTGGGCCCTGGGCTCTGGGTGATGGATGCTGGGCCCTGGGCTCTGGGTGATGGATGCCGGATGCTGGGCTCTGTTTGATGGATGCCGGACGCTGGGCTCTGGGTGATGGATGCTGGGCCCTGGGCTCTGGGTTATAGATGCTGGGCCCTGGGCTCTGGGTAATGGATGCTGGATGCTGGGGTCTGGGTGATGGATGCTGGGCTCTGGGTGATGGATGCTGGGCTCTGGGTGATGGTGCTGGGCCCTGGGCTCTGGGTGATGGATGCCGGACGCTGGGCTCTGGGTGATGGATGCTGGGCTCTGGGCTCTGGGTGATGGATGCTGGACGCTGGGCTTTGGGTGATGGATGCTGGGCTCTGGGCTCTGGGTTCTGGGTGATGGGCCCTGGGCTCTGGGTGATGGATGCTGGATGCTGGTCTCTGGGTGATGGATGCGGGATGCTGGGCTCTGGGTGATGGACGCTGGGCTCTGGGTTATGGGCCCTGGGCTCTGGGTGATGGATGCTGGGCTCTGGGTGATGGATGCTGGGCTCTGGGTGATGGGCCCTGGGCTCTGGGTTATGGGCCCTGGGCTCAGGGTGATGGATGCCAGACGCTGTGCTCTGGGCCCTGGGCTCTGGGTGATGGATGCAGGGCCCTGGGCTCTGGGTGATGGATTCTGGATGCTGGGCTCTGGGTGATGGATGCCGGACGCTGGGCTCTGGGTGATGGATGCCGGACGCTGGGCTCTGGGTGATGGATGCTGGGGTCTGGGTGATGGATGCTGGGGTCTGGGTGATGGATGCTGGGGTCTGGGTGATGGATGCTGGGCCCTGGGCTCTGGGTGATGGATGCTGGGGTCTGGGTGATGGATGCTGGGGTCTGGGTGATGGATGCTGGGCCCTGGGCTCTGGGTGATGGATGCTGGGCCCTGGGCTCTGGGTGATGGATTCTGGGCCCTGGGGTCTGGGTGATGAATGCTGGGCCAAGGGCTCTGGGTGATGGATGCTGGGCCCTGGGCTCTGGGTGATGGATGCCGGATGCTGGGCTCTGGGTGATGGATGCCGGACGCTGGGCTCTGGGTGATGGATGCTGGGCCCTGGGCTCTCGGTTATGGATGCTGGGCTCTGGGTGATGTATACTGGGCCCTGGGCTCTGTGTGATGGATGCTGGGCCCTGGGCTCTGGGTGATGGATGCTGGGCTCTGGGTGATGGATGCTGGGCTCTGGGTGATGGATGCTGGGCCCTGGGCTCTGGGTGATGGGCGCTGGGCTCTGGCTGATGGATGCTGGGGTCTGGGCTCTGGGTGATGGATGCTGGTTGCTCGGCTCTGGGTGATGGATGCGGGACGCTGTGCTCTGGGTGATGGATGCTGGGTCCTGGGCTCTGGGTGATGGACGCTGGGCTCTGGGTGATGGATGCTGGGACCTGGGCTCTGGGTGATGGATGCTGGATCTTGGGCTCTGGATGATGGATGCTGGGCCCCGTGCTCTGGGTGATGGATGCCAGCCGCTGGGCTCTGGGTGATGGATGCTGGGCTCTGGGTGATGGATGCTGTGCCCTGGGCTCTGGGTGATGGATGCTGGGGTCTGGGTGATGGATGCTGGGCTCTGGGTGATGGATGCTGGGCTCTGGGTGATGGTGCTGGGCCCTGGGCTCTGGGTGATGGATGCTGGATGCTGGGCTCTGGGTGATGGATGCCGGACGCTGGGCTCTGGGTGATGGATGCTGGGCTCTGGGCTCTGGGTGATGGATGCTGGGCTCTGGGCTCTGGGTGATGGATGCTGGGCTCTGGGTGATGGGTGATGGATGCTGGTCTCTGGGTGATGGTTGCGGAATGCTGGGCTCTGGGTGCTGGATGCTGGGCTCTGGGTGATGGATGCTGGGCCCTGGGCTCTGGGTGATGGATGCTGGGATCTGGGCTCTGGGTAATGGATGCTGGGCCCTGGGCTCTGGGTGATGGATGCTGGGTGCTCGGCTCTGGGTGATGGATGCGGGACGCTGGGCTCTGGGTGATGGATTCTGGCCTCTGGGCTCTGGGTGATGGATGCTGGACGCTGGGCTCTGGGTGATGGATGCGGGATGCTGGGCTCTGGGTGATGGACGCTGGGCTCCGGGTGATGGAGGCAGGATGCTGGGCTCTGGGTGATGGATGCGGGATGCTGGGTTCTGGGGTGATGGGACCTGGGCTCCGGGTGATGGATGCTGGGGTCTGGTTGATGGATGCTGGGCTCTGGGTGATGGATGTTGGGCTCTGGGTGATGGATGCTGGGCTCTGGGTGATGGATGCTGGGCTCTGGGTGATGGATGCTGGGCCCTGGGGTCTGGGTGATGGATGCTGGGCCCTGGGCTCTGGGTGATGGATGCTGGGCCCTGGGCTCTGGGTGATGGATGCTGGGCCCTGGGCTCTGGGTGATGGATGCTGGGCCCTGGGCTCTGGGTGATGGATGCTGGGCCCTGGGCTCTGGGTGATGGATGCTGGGCCCTGGGCTCTGGGTGATGGATGCTGGATGCTGGGCTCTGGGTGATGGATGCCAGCCGCTGGGCTCTGGCTGATGGATGCTGGGCTCTGGGCTCTGGGTGATGGATGCTGGATGCTCGTCTCTGGGTGATGGATGCTGGACGCTGGGCTCTTGGTGATGAATGCTGGGCCCTGGGCTCTGGGTGATGGATGCTGGGCTCTGGGTGATGGATGCCAGCCGCTGGGCTCTGGCTGATGGATGATGGGCTCTGGGCTCTGGGTGATGGATGCTGGATGCTCGTCTCTGGGTGATGGATGCTGGGCCCTGGGCTCTGGGTGATGGGCGCTGGGCCCTGGGCTCTGGGTGATGGATGCTGGGGTCTGGGCTCTGGGTGATGGATGCTGGTTGCTCGGCTCTGGGTGATGGATGCGGGACGCTGTGCTCTGGGTGATGGATGCTGGGTCCTGGGCTCTGGGTGATGGACGCTGGGCTCTGGGTGATGGATGCTGGGCCCTGGGCTCTGGGTGATGGATGCTGGATCTTGGGCTCTGGATGATGGATGCTGGGCCCCGGGCTCTGGGTAATGGATGCCAGCCGCTGGGCTCTGGGTGATGGATGCTGGGCTCTGGGTGATGGATGCTGGGCCCTTGGCTTTGGGTGATGGATGCCAGCCGCTGGGCTCTGGGTGATGGATGCTGGGCCCTGGGCTCTGGGTGATGGATGCTCGGCTCTGGGTGATGGATGCTGGGCCCTGGATGATGGATGCCGGACGCTGGGGTCTGGGTGATGGATGCTGGGCCCTGGGCTCTGGGTGATGGATTCTGGGCCCTGGGCTCTGGGTGATGGATTCTGGGCCCTGGGCTCTGGGTGATGGATTCTGGGCCCTGGGCTCTGGGTGATGGATGCCGGATGCTGGGCTCTGTGTGATGGATGCTGGGCCCTGGGCTCTGGGTTATAGATGCTGGGCCCTGGGCTCTTGGTGATAGATGCTGGGCCCTGGGCTCTGGGTAATGGATGCTGGATGCTGGGCTCTGGGTGATGGATGCTGTGCCCTGGGCTCTGGGTGATGGATGCTGGGGTCTGGGTGATGGATGCTGGGCTCTGGGTGATGGATGCTGGGCTCTGGGTGATGGTGCCGGACGCTGGGCTCTGGGTGATGGATGCTGGGCTCTGGGCTCTGGGTGATGGATGCTGGGCTCTGGGTGATGGGTGATGGATGCTGGTCTCTGGGTGATGGATGCGGAATGCTGGGCTCTGGGTGATGGACGCTGGGCTCTGGGTGATGGATGCGGAATGCTGGGCTCTGGGTGATGGATGCTGGGCTCTGGGTGATGGATGCTGGGCCCTGGGCTCTGGGTGATGGATGCTGGGCTCTGGGTGATGGATGCTGGGATCTGGGCTCTGGGTAATGGATGCTGGGCCCTGGGCTCTGGGTGATGGATGCTGGGTGCTCGGCTCTGGGTGATGGATGCGGGACGCTGGGCTCTGGGTGATGGATTCTGGCCTCTGGGCTCTGGGTGATGGATGCTGGACGCTGGGCTCTGGGTGATGGATGCGGGATGCTGGGCTCTGGGTGATGGACGCTGGGCTCCGGGTGATGGAGGCAGGATGCTGGGCTCTGGGTGATGGATGCGGGATGCTGGGTTCTGGGGTGATGGGACCTGGGCTCCGGGTGATGGATGCTGGGGTCTGGTTGATGGATGCTGGGCTCTGGGTGATGGATGTTGGGCTCTGGGTGATGGATGCTGGGCTCTGGGTGATGGATGCTGGGCTCTGGGAGATGGATGCTGGGCCCTGGGGTCTGGGTGATGGATGCTGGGCCCTGGGCTCTGGGTGATGGATGCTGGGCCCTGGGCTCTGGGTGATGGATGCTGGGCCCTGGGCTCTGGGTGATGGATGCTGGGCCCTGGGCTCTGGGTGATGGATGCTGGGCCCTGGGCTCTGGGTGATGGATGCTGGGCCCTGGGCTCTGGGTGATGGATGCTGGGCCCTGGGCTCTGGGTGATGGATGCTGGATGCTGGGCTCTGGGTGATGGATGCCAGCCGCTGGGCTCTGGCTGATGGATGCTGGGCTCTGGGCTCTGGGTGATGGATGCTGGATGCTCGTCTCTGGGTGATGGATGCTGGACGCTGGGCTCTTGGTGATGAATGCTGGGCTCTGGGCTCTGGGTGATGGATGCCAGCCGCTGGGCTCTGGCTGATGGATGCTGGGCTCTGGGCTCTGGGTGATGGATGCTGGATGCTCGTCTCTGGGTGATGGATGCTGGACGCTGGGCTCTGGGTGCTGGATGCTGGGCCCTGGGCTCTGGGTGATGGATGCTGGGCACTGGGTTCTGGGTGATGGATGCTGGGCACTGGGCTCTGGGTGATGGATGCTGGGCCCTGGGCTCTGGGTGATGGATGCCAGCCGCTGGGCTCTGGCTGATGGATGCTGGGCTCTGGGCTCTGGGTGATGGATGCTGGATGCTCGTCTCTGGGTGATGGATGCTGGACGCTGGGCTCTGGGTGCTGGATGCTGGGCCCTGGGCTCTGGGTGATGGATGCAGGGCCCTGGGCTCTGGGTGATGGATGCTGGATGCTGGGCTCTGGGTGATGGATGCTGGGCCCTGGGCTCTGGGTGATGGATGCTGGGCCCTGGGCTCTGGGTGATGGATTCTGGGCCCTGGGCTCTGGGTGATGGATGCTGGGCCCTGGGCTCTGGGTGATGGATGCTGGGCCCTGGGCTCTGGGTGATGGATGCTGGGCCCTGGGCTCTGGGTGATGGATGCTGGTTGCTCGGCTCTGGGTGATGGATGCTGGGCCCTGGGTGATGGATGCTGGGTCCTGGGCTCTGGGTGATGGATGCTGGGCTCTGGGTGATGGATGCTGGGCCCTGAGCTCTGGGTGATGGATGGCAGACGCTGGGCTCTGGGTGAATGATGCTGGGCCCTGGGCTCTGGGTGATGGATGCTGGATCTTGGGCTCTGGGTGATGGATGCCAGCCGCTGGGCTCTGGGTGATGGATGCTGGGCTCTGGGTGATGGATGCTGGGCCCTGGGCTCTGGGTGATGGATGCCAGCCGCTGGGCTCTGGGTGATGGATGCTGGGCCCTGGGCTCTGGGTGATGGATGCCAGCCTCTGGGCTCTGGCTGATGGATGCTGGGCTCTGGGTGATGGATGCCGGACGCTGGGGTCTGGGTGATGGATGCTGGGCCCTGGGCTCTGGGTGATGGATTCTGGGCCCTGGGCTCTGGGTGATGGATGCTGGGCCCTGGGCTCTGGGTGATGGATGCCGGATGCTGGGCTCTGTTTGATGGATGCCGGACGCTGGGCTCTGGGTGATGGATGCTGGGCCCTGGGCTCTGGGTTATAGATGCTGGGCCCTGGGCTCTGGGTAATGGATGCTGGATGCTGGGGTCTGGGTGATGGATGCTGGGCTCTGGGTGATGGATGCTGGGCTCTGGGTGATGGTGCTGGGCCCTGGGCTCTGGGTGATGGATGCCGGACGCTGGGCTCTGGGTGATGGATGCTGGGCTCTGGGCTCTGGGTGATGGATGCTGGACGCTGGGCTTTGGGTGATGGATGCTGGGCTCTGGGCTCTGGGTTCTGGGTGATGGGCCCTGGGCTCTGGGTGATGGATGCTGGATGCTGGTCTCTGGGTGATGGATGCGGGATGCTGGGCTCTGGGTGATGGACGCTGGGCTCTGGGTTATGGGCCCTGGGCTCTGGGTGATGGATGCTGGGCTCTGGGTGATGGATGCTGGGCTCTGGGTGATGGGCCCTGGGCTCTGGGTTATGGGCCCTGGGCTCAGGGTGATGGATGCCAGACGCTGTGCTCTGGGCCCTGGGCTCTGGGTGATGGATGCAGGGCCCTGGGCTCTGGGTGATGGATTCTGGATGCTGGGCTCTGGGTGATGGATGCCGGACGCTGGGCTCTGGGTGATGGATGCCGGACGCTGGGCTCTGGGTGATGGATGCTGGGGTCTGGGTGATGGATGCTGGGGTCTGGGTGATGGATGCTGGGGTCTGGGTGATGGATGCTGGGCCCTGGGCTCTGGGTGATGGATGCTGGGGTCTGGGTGATGGATGCTGGGGTCTGGGTGATGGATGCTGGGCCCTGGGCTCTGGGTGATGGATGCTGGGCCCTGGGCTCTGGGTGATGGATTCTGGGCCCTGGGGTCTGGGTGATGAATGCTGGGCCAAGGGCTCTGGGTGATGGATGCTGGGCCCTGGGCTCTGGGTGATGGATGCCGGATGCTGGGCTCTGGGTGATGGATGCCGGACGCTGGGCTCTGGGTGATGGATGCTGGGCCCTGGGCTCTCGGTTATGGATGCTGGGCTCTGGGTGATGTATACTGGGCCCTGGGCTCTGTGTGATGGATGCTGGGCCCTGGGCTCTGGGTGATGGATGCTGGGCTCTGGGTGATGGATGCTGGGCTCTGGGTGATGGATGCTGGGCCCTGGGCTCTGGGTGATGGGCGCTGGGCTCTGGCTGATGGATGCTGGGGTCTGGGTTCTGGGTGATGGATGCTGGTTGCTCGGCTCTGGGTGATGGATGCGGGACGCTGTGCTCTGGGTGATGGATGCTGGGTCCTGGGCTCTGGGTGATGGACGCTGGGCTCTGGGTGATGGATGCTGGGACCTGGGCTCTGGGTGATGGATGCTGGATCTTGGGCTCTGGATGATGGATGCTGGGCCCCGTGCTCTGGGTGATGGATGCCAGCCGCTGGGCTCTGGGTGATGGATGCTGGGCTCTGGGTGATGGATGCTGTGCCCTGGGCTCTGGGTGATGGATGCTGGGGTCTGGGTGATGGATGCTGGGCTCTGGGTGATGGATGCTGGGCTCTGGGTGATGGTGCTGGGCCCTGGGCTCTGGGTGATGGATGCTGGATGCTGGGCTCTGGGTGATGGATGCCGGACGCTGGGCTCTGGGTGATGGATGCTGGGCTCTGGGCTCTGGGTGATGGATGCTGGGCTCTGGGCTCTGGGTGATGGATGCTGGGCTCTGGGTGATGGGTGATGGATGCTGGTCTCTGGGTGATGGTTGCGGAATGCTGGGCTCTGGGTGCTGGATGCTGGGCTCTGGGTGATGGATGCTGGGCCCTGGGCTCTGGGTGATGGATGCTGGGATCTGGGCTCTGGGTAATGGATGCTGGGCCCTGGGCTCTGGGTGATGGATGCTGGGTGCTCGGCTCTGGGTGATGGATGCGGGACGCTGGGCTCTGGGTGATGGATTCTGGCCTCTGGGCTCTGGGTGATGGATGCTGGACGCTGGGCTCTGGGTGATGGATGCGGGATGCTGGGCTCTGGGTGATGGACGCTGGGCTCCGGGTGATGGAGGCAGGATGCTGGGCTCTGGGTGATGGATGCGGGATGCTGGGTTCTGGGGTGATGGGACCTGGGCTCCGGGTGATGGATGCTGGGGTCTGGTTGATGGATGCTGGGCTCTGGGTGATGGATGTTGGGCTCTGGGTGATGGATGCTGGGCTCTGGGTGATGGATGCTGGGCTCTGGGTGATGGATGCTGGGCCCTGGGGTCTGGGTGATGGATGCTGGGCCCTGGGCTCTGGGTGATGGATGCTGGGCCCTGGGCTCTGGGTGATGGATGCTGGGCCCTGGGCTCTGGGTGATGGATGCTGGGCCCTGGGCTCTGGGTGATGGATGCTGGGCCCTGGGCTCTGGGTGATGGATGCTGGGCCCTGGGCTCTGGGTGATGGATGCTGGTTGCTGGGCTCTGGGTGATGGATGCCAGCCGCTGGGCTCTGGCTGATGGATGCTGGGCTCTGGGCTCTGGGTGATGGATGCTGGATGCTCGTCTCTGGGTGATGGATGCTGGACGCTGGGCTCTTGGTGATGAATGCTGGGCCCTGGGCTCTGGGTGATGGATGCTGGGCTCTGGGTGATGGATGCCAGCCGCTGGGCTCTGGCTGATGGATGATGGGCTCTGGGCTCTGGGTGATGGATGCTGGATGCTCGTCTCTGGGTGATGGATGCTGGGCCCTGGGCTCTGGGTGATGGGCGCTGGGCCCTGGGCTCTGGGTGATGGATGCTGGGGTCTGGGCTCTGGGTGATGGATGCTGGTTGCTCGGCTCTGGGTGATGGATGCGGGACGCTGTGCTCTGGGTGATGGATGCTGGGTCCTGGGCTCTGGGTGATGGACGCTGGGCTCTGGGTGATGGATGCTGGGCCCTGGGCTCTGGGTGATGGATGCTGGATCTTGGGCTCTGGATGATGGATGCTGGGCCCCGGGCTCTGGGTGATGGATGCCAGCCGCTGGGCTCTGGGTGATGGATGCTGGGCTCTGGGTGATGGATGCTGGGCCCTTGGCTTTGGGTGATGGATGCCAGCCGCTGGGCTCTGGGTGATGGATGCTGGGCCCTGGGCTCTGGGTGATGGATGCTCGGCTCTGGGTGATGGATGCTGGGCCCTGGATGATGGATGCCGGACGCTGGGGTCTGGGTGATGGATGCTGGGCCCTGGGCTCTGGGTGATGGATTCTGGGCCCTGGGCTCTGGGTGATGGATTCTGGGCCCTGGGCTCTGGGTGATGGATTCTGGGCCCTGGGCTCTGGGTGATGGATGCCGGATGCTGGGCTCTGTGTGATGGATGCTGGGCCCTGGGCTCTGGGTTATAGATGCTGGGCCCTGGGCTCTTGGTGATAGATGCTGGGCCCTGGGCTCTGGGTAATGGATGCTGGATGCTGGGCTCTGGGTGATGGATGCTGTGCCCTGGGCTCTGGGTGATGGATGCTGGGGTCTGGGTGATGGATGCTGGGCTCTGGGTGATGGATGCTGGGCTCTGGGTGATGGTGCCGGACGCTGGGCTCTGGGTGATGGATGCTGGGCTCTGGGCTCTGGGTGATGGATGCTGGGCTCTGGGTGATGGGTGATGGATGCTGGTCTCTGGGTGATGGATGCGGAATGCTGGGCTCTGGGTGATGGACGCTGGGCTCTGGGTGATGGATGCGGAATGCTGGGCTCTGGGTGATGGATGCTGGGCTCTGGGTGATGGATGCTGGGCCCTGGGCTCTGGGTGATGGATGCTGGGCTCTGGGTGATGGATGCTGGGATCTGGGCTCTGGGTAATGGATGCTGGGCCCTGGGCTCTGGGTGATGGATGCTGGGTGCTCGGCTCTGGGTGATGGATGCGGGACGCTGGGCTCTGGGTGATGGATTCTGGCCTCTGGGCTCTGGGTGATGGATGCTGGACGCTGGGCTCTGGGTGATGGATGCGGGATGCTGGGCTCTGGGTGATGGACGCTGGGCTCCGGGTGATGGAGGCAGGATGCTGGGCTCTGGGTGATGGATGCGGGATGCTGGGTTCTGGGGTGATGGGACCTGGGCTCCGGGTGATGGATGCTGGGGTCTGGTTGATGGATGCTGGGCTCTGGGTGATGGATGTTGGGCTCTGGGTGATGGATGCTGGGCTCTGGGTGATGGATGCTGGGCTCTGGGTGATGGATGCTGGGCCCTGGGGTCTGGGTGATGGATGCTGGGCCCTGGGCTCTGGGTGATGGATGCTGGGCCCTGGGCTCTGGGTGATGGATGCTGGGCCCTGGGCTCTGGGTGATGGATGCTGGGCCCTGGGCTCTGGGTGATGGATGCTGGGCCCTGGGCTCTGGGTGATGGATGCTGGGCCCTGGGCTCTGGGTGATGGATGCTGGGCCCTGGGCTCTGGGTGATGGATGCTGGATGCTGGGCTCTGGGTGATGGATGCCAGCCGCTGGGCTCTGGCTGATGGATGCTGGGCTCTGGGCTCTGGGTGATGGATGCTGGATGCTCGTCTCTGGGTGATGGATGCTGGACGCTGGGCTCTTGGTGATGAATGCTGGGCTCTGGGCTCTGGGTGATGGATGCCAGCCGCTGGGCTCTGGCTGATGGATGCTGGGCTCTGGGCTCTGGGTGATGGATGCTGGATGCTCGTCTCTGGGTGATGGATGCTGGACGCTGGGCTCTGGGTGCTGGATGCTGGGCCCTGGGCTCTGGGTGATGGATGCTGGGCACTGGGTTCTGGGTGATGGATGCTGGGCACTGGGCTCTGGGTGATGGATGCTGGGCCCTGGGCTCTGGGTGATGGATGCCAGCCGCTGGGCTCTGGCTGATGGATGCTGGGCTCTGGGCTCTGGGTGATGGATGCTGGATGCTCGTCTCTGGGTGATGGATGCTGGACGCTGGGCTCTGGGTGCTGGATGCTGGGCCCTGGGCTCTGGGTGATGGATGCTGGGCACTGGGTTCTGGGTGATGGATGCTGGGCACTGGGCTCTGGGTGCTGGATGCTGGGCCCTGGGCTCTGGGTGATGGATGCTGGTCGCTGGGTTCTGGGTGATGGATGCTGGGCACTGGGCTCTGGGTGATGGATGCTGGGCCCTGGGCTCTGGGTGATGGATGCTGGACGTTGGGCTCTGGGTGATGGATGCTGGGCACTGGGCTCTGGGTGATGGATGCTGGATGCTGGGCTCTGGGTGATGGACGCTGGGCTCTGGGTGATGGATGCTGGACGTTGGGCTCTGGGTGATGGATGCTGGGCACTGGGCTCTGGGTGATGGATGCTGGGCTCTGGGTGATGGACGCTGGGCTCTGGGTGATGGATGCTGGGCTCTGGGCTCTGGGTGATGGATGCTGGACGCTGGGCTCTGGGTGATGGGACCTGGGCTCTGGGTGATGGATGCTTGGCTCTGGGTGATGGATGCTGGGTCCTGGGCTCTGGGTGAAGGTGCCGGACGCTGGGCTCTGGGTGATGGATGCTTGGCTCTGGGTGATGGATGCTGGGTCCTGGGCTCTGGGTGATGGTGCCGGACGCTGGGCTCTGGGTGATGGATGCTGGGCCCTGGGCTCTGGGTGATGGATGCTGGATGCTCGGCTCTGGGTGATGGACGCTGGGCTCTGGGTGATGGATGTTGGGCCCAGGGCTCTGGGTGATGGATGCCGGACGCTGGGCTCTGGGTGATGGATGTTGGGCCCTGGGTGATGGACGCTGGATGCTGGGCTCTGGGTGATGGATGCTGGGCCCTGGGCTCTGGGTGATGGATGCTGGGCCCTGGGCTCTGGGTGATGGATGCTGGGCCCTGGGCTCTGGGTGATGGATGCTGGGCCCTGGGCTCTGGGTGATGGATGCTGGATGCTGGGGTCTGGGTGATGGATGCTGGGCCCTGGGCTCTGGGTTACAGATGCTGGGTCCTGGGCTCTGGGTGATGGATGCTGGGCTCTGGGTGATGGATGCTGGGCCCTGGGCTCTGGGTGATGGATGCTGGGCCCTGGGCTCAGGTTAATGGATTCTGGGCCCTGGGCTCTGGGTGATGGATGCTGGGCCCTGGGCTCTGGGTGATGGATGCTGGGCCCTGGGCTCTGGGTGATGGATGCTGGGCCCTGGGCTCTGGGTGATGGATTCTGGGCTCTGGGTGATGAATGCTGGATGCTGGGCTCTGGGTGATGGATGCTGGGCCCTGGGCTCTGGGTGATGGATGCTGGTTGCTCGGCTCTGGGTGATGGATGCTGGGCCCTGGGTGATGGAGGCTGGGTCCTGGGCTCTGGGTGATGGATGCTGGGCTCTGGGTGATGGATGCTGGGCCCTGAGCTCTGGGTGATGGATGGCAGACGCTGGGCTCTGGGTGAATGATGCTGGGCCCTGGGCTCTGGGTGATGGATGCTGGATCTTGGGCTCTGGGTGATGGATGCTGGGCCCCGGGCAGTGGGTGATGGATGCCAGCCGCAGGGCTCTGGGTGATGGATGCTGGGCTCTGGGTGATGGATGCTGGGCCCTGGGCTCTGGGTGATGGATGCCAGCCGCTGGGCTCTGGGTGATGGATGCTGGGCTCTGGGTGATGGATGCTGGGCCCTGGGCTCTGGGTGATGGATGCCAGCCGCTGGGCTCTGGGTGATGGATGCTGGGCCCTGGGCTCTGGGTGATGGATGCCAGCCTCTGGGCTCTGGCTGATGGATGCTGGGCTCTGGGTGATGGATGCCGGATGCTGGGGTCTGGGTGATGGATGCTGGGCCCTGGGCTCTGGGTGATGGATTCTGGGCCCTGAGCTCTGGGTGATGGATGCCGGATGCTGGGCTCTGGGTGATGGATGCTGGGCCCTGGGCTCTGGGTGATGGATGCCGGATGCTGGGCTCTGGGTTATAGATGCTGGGCCCTGGGCTCTGGGTAATGGATGCTGGATGCTGGGGTCTGGGTGATGGATGCTGGGCTCTGGGTGATGGATGCTGGGCTCTGGGTGATGGTGCTGGGCCCTGGGCTCTGGGTGATGGATGCTGGACGCTGGGCTTTGGGTGGTGGATGCTGGGCTCTGGGCTCTGGGTGATGGATGCTGGGCTCTGGGTGATGGATGCTGGGCCCTGGGCTCTGGGTGATGGATTCTGGGCTCTGGGCTCTTGGTGATGGATGCCGGATGCTGGGCTCTGGGTGATGGATGCTGGAACCTGGGCTCTGGGTGATGGATGCCGGACGCTGGGCTCTGGGTTATGGATGCTGGGCCCTGGGCTCTGGGTGATGGATGCTGGACCCTGGGCTCTGGGTGATGGATGCTGGATGCTGGGCTCTGGGTAATGGATGCTCGGCCCTGGGCTCTGGGTGATGGATGCTGGGGTCTGGGTGATGGATGCTGGGGTCTGGGTGATGGATGCTGGGGTCTGGGTGATGGATGCTGGGCTCTGGGTAATGGATGCTGGGCCCTGGGGTCTGGGTGATGGATGCTGGGGTCTGGCCTCTGGGTGATGGATGCTGGGTGCTCGGCTCTGGGTGATGGATGCGGGACGCTGGGCTCTGGGTGATGGATGCTGTGCCCTGGGCTCTGGGTGATGGATGATGGGCCCTGGGCTCTGGGTGATGGATTCTGGGCCCTGGGCTCTGGGTGATGGTGCCGGACGCTGGGCTCTGGGTGATGGATGCTGGGCCCTGGGCTCTGGGTGATGGATGCTGAGCCCTGGGCTCTGGGTGATGGATGCTGGGCTCTGGGCTCTGGGTGATGGATGCTGGATGCTGGTGTCTGGGTGATGGTTGCTGGGCCCTGGGGTCTGGGTGATGGATGCTGGTGTCTGGGCTCTGGGTGATGGATGCGGGACGCTGGGCTCTGGGTGATGGATGCTGGGCCCTGGGCTCTGGGTGATGGACGCTGTGCCCTGGGCTCTGGGTGATGGATGCTGGGCTCTGGGTGAGGGATGCTGGGCCCTGGGCTCTGGGTGATGGATGCTGGGCCCTGGGCTCTGGGTGATGGATGCTGAGCCCTGGGCTCTGGGTGATGGATGCTGGGCTCTGGGCTCTGGGTGATGGATGCTGGATGCTGGTGTCTGGGTGATGGTTGCTGGGCCCTGGGCTCTGGGTGATGGACGCTGGGCTCTGGGTGATGGACGCTGGGGTCTGGGTGATGGATGCTGGTGTCTGGGCTCTGGGTGATGGATGCGGGACACTGGGCTCTGGGTGATGGATGCTGGGCCCTGGGCTCTGGGTGATGGACGCTGTGCCCTGGGCTCTGGGTGATGGACGCTGGGCTCTGGGTGATGGATGCCTGACGCTGGGCTCTGGGCGATGGATGCTGGGCCCTGTGCTCTGGGTGATGGATGCTGGGCCCTGGGCCCTGGGTGATGGATGCTGGGCCCTGGGCTCTGGGTGATGGATGCTGGGCCCTGTGCTCTGGGTGATGGATGCCAGATGCTGGGCTCTGGGTGATGGATGCTGGGCTCTGGGTGATGGATGCTGGGCTCTGGGTGATGGTTGCTGGGCTCTGGGTGATGGATGTTGGGCCCTGGGCTCTGGGTGATGGATGCCGGACGCTGGGCTCTGGGTGATGGATGCTGGGCTCTGGGTGATGGATGCTGGGCTCTGGGTGATGGTTGCTGGGCTCTGGGTGATGGATGTTGGGCCCTGGGCTCTGGGTGATGGATGCTGTGCCCTGGGCTCTGGGTGATGGATGCCTGGACGCTGGGTTCTGGGCGATGGATGCCAGACGCTGGGCTCTGGGTGATGGATGCTGGGCCCTGGGCTCTGGGTGATGGATGCCGTATGCTGGGCTCTGGGTGATAGACGCTGGGCCCTGGGGTCTGGGTGATGGATGCTTGGCCCTGGGCTCTGGGTGATGGATGCCAGATGCTGGGCTCTGGGTGATGGATGCCAGACGCTGGGCTCTGGGTGATGGATGCTGGATGCTGGGCTCTGGGTGATGGATGCTGGATGCTGGGCTCTGGGTGATGGATGCTGGATGCTGCGCTCTGGGTGATGAATGTTGGATGCTGGGCTCTGGGTGATGGATGCTGGGCTCTGGGTGATGGATGCTGGATGCTGGGCTCTGGGTGATGGATACTGGATGCTAGGCTCTGGGTGCTGCTCTCTGGGCTCTGCTATTTGAAAACATTATCCACTTCGACCAACTTATCTCAAACCCGTTTACCCGGAGGCACTTTCTTATGAGACGAACAAAGGACAAGAGTGAATTGCTGGTTCAACCTGATTTTATTCTGGAATCTTATGATCCAAACTCTATTCGCACAACGAAATCTAAATCCTTAAATTACCTCATATTGTCTATTTGAGACTCCGATACTACCTGTACAGTTCAACTTGGTCAGGCTGCTCTGCCGGGTTCAATTCTTCGCTGAGCTCTGCTGATTCCGATGATCTTCTTTGCAAAGGTAGATTTTGCACTCCCTAACCGTTTCTTTGCTTCACTCAGGTGGAGTCTTCACTCAGGTGGAGTCTTCACTCAGGTGGAATCGTCACTGAGGTGAAGTCTTCGCTGGGGTGGAATCTTCGCTGGGGTGGAATCTTCACTGGGGTGGAGTCTTCCCTGGGGTGGAATCTTCACTGAGGTGGAGTCTTCGCTGGGATGGAGTCTTCGCTGGGGTGGAGTCTTCGCTGGGGTGGAGCCTTCGCTGAGGTGGAGTCTTCGCTGGGGTGGAATCTTCACTGGGATGGAGTCTTCGCTGGGGTGGAGTCTTCGCTGGGGTGGAATCTTCACCGGGGTGAAATCTTCACTGGGGTGGAGTCTTCGATGATGTGGAGTCTTCTCTGGGGTGGAATCTTCACTGGGATGGAGTCTTCGCTGACGTGGAGTCTTCACTGGGGTGGAATCTTCGCTGGGGTAGAATCTTCGCTGGGGTGGAATCTTCACTGGGGTGGAGTCTTCACTGGGGTGGAGTCTTCGCTGACGTGGAGTCTTCACTGGGGTGGAATCTTCGCTGGGATGGAATCTTCGCTGGGGTGGAATCTTCACTGGGGTGGAATCTTCACTGGGATCAAGTCTTCACTGACGTGGAGTCTTCACTGGGGTGGAATCTTCGCTGGGATGGAATCTTCGCTGGGGTGGAATCTTCACTGTGATGGAGTCTTCACTGGGATCAAGTCTTCACTGACGTGGAGTCTTCACTGGGGTGGAATCTTCGCTGGGATGGAATCTTCGCTGGGGTGGAATCTTCACTGTGATGGAGTCTTCGCTGATGTGGAGTCTTCATTGGGGTGGAATCTTCACGGGTGGAATCTTTACTGGGGTGGAGTCTTCGCTGACATGGAGTCTTCACTGGGGTGGAGTCTTCACTGACGTGGAGTCTTCACTGGGGTGGAATCTTCACTGCGGTGGAGTCTTCACTGACGAGGAATCTTCACTGGGGTGGAGTCTTCACTGGGGTGGAATCTTCGCTGGGGTGGAATCTTCGCTGGGGTGGAATCTTCACTGGGATCAAGTCTTCACTGACGTGGAGTCTTCACTGGGGTGGAATCTTCACTGGGATGGAATCTTCGCTGGGGTGGAATCTTCACTGTGATGGAGTCTTCGCTGATGTGGAGTCTTCATTGGGGTGGAATCTTCACTGGGGTGGAATCTTTACTGGGGTGGAGTCTTCGCTGACATGGAGTCTTCACTGGGGTGGAGTCTTCACTGACGTGGAGTCTTCACTGGGGTGGAATCTTCACTGCGGTGGAGTCTTCACTGACGAGGAATCTTCACTGGGGTGGAGTCTTCACTGGGGTGGAATCTTCGCTGGGGTGGAATCTTCGCTGGGGTGGAGTCTTCACTCAGTTGGAGTCTTCACTGATGAGGAATCTTCACTGGGGTGGTGTCTTCGCTGAGGTGGAATCTTCGCTGGGGTGGAATCTTCACTGGGGCAGAATCTTCGCTGAGGTGGAGTCTTCGCTGGGGTGGAATCTTCGCTGGGGTGGAGTCTTTGCTGGGGTGGAATCTTCGCTGGGGTGGAATCTTCACTGGGGTGGAATCTTCGCTGGGGTGGAATCTTCACTGAGGTGGAGTCTTCCCTGGGGTGGAATCTTCGCTGGGGTGGAATCTTCACTGAGGTGGAGTCTTCACTGTCTCTGTGAAGTTTGCACGTTCTCCCCGTGTCTGCGTGAGTTTTCTCCGGGTGCTCCGGTTTCCTCCCACAGCCCAAAGATGTGCAGCTTATGTGGATTGGCCACGCTAAATTGCCTCTTCGTGTCGAATATGTGAGTTATGTTAAGAGGTTATTGGGATAGGGCAGGGGAGTGGACTTGAGTGGAGGGTTGGTGCAGACTCGATGGGCCAAATGGCCTCCTTCTGCCCTGTAAGGATGCTATGATTTGACAGGGTTCGGTTCCGTTGCCTGCTGTTGTCATGTATCTTTCCTTGGGTGATCTGATTTATTGTCCTGGCGTGCTCTTCTAGCACACTAACCATGTGGCTGCTGGCCTAGATTCCAGTTAATTTCTTCTGTCCAAGGTGTGTTTAACTTTTCAGGATAAGATCCTGAGCTTATTGTCCAAATTTGCCAAATAGAGGTATTAATTGTGGTTACCCCCGCCCCGAATGCGGTTGCCAAATAGTTAAACAGTTATCACTTTCTGCAATACTTCTGTCTGGGTCTGGCTCTACCCTGATCACTCCCTGTTTCCCATTCCAATAATCTACACCACTCTGGCAGTTGGATCCCAGTTGTATCTATCACCACGGGCACCAATTTGTAATGAATATTGTCGCCCAGGACTTTGCCTGTGTGTTTTAAAACCAACCTATTTCATGGCTCCAGGGTGGCTTCAGGACAAGTGGGGAGGGGCACACTTACTGCCTGTTTCAGCCCATTCCTCATTTCGTAGGCTACGTATTCCTCCTCTATAAGTTTCCCTGCTGGGCATCTTTGGCCTAATTCCAGCCCC
This sequence comes from Scyliorhinus torazame, assembly GCF_047496885.1. Lineage (NCBI taxonomy): Eukaryota > Metazoa > Chordata > Chondrichthyes > Carcharhiniformes > Scyliorhinidae > Scyliorhinus > Scyliorhinus torazame. The sequence goes on along the minus strand of NC_092727.1, from coordinate 66,386,751 downwards.
CTTTCTCCACCAATGGCCAAACACCCAATTTTGGTGCAGGGGATGATCCCCACCAAACATTTGTGGGTTCCCGAGTCAGATAACAATGTTCTGAGCTCCCGTTTTATTTTCGATTCACTACCCAATGATTGCTACACCCAAACATCACACTTTTACTGGGGTGAACCCATAAGATTCCACCCTCGCATTCGCCCACATCTGGTGGGACGAATCACCTATATCCTGGGCAACTCCGGGTGAGTTCTTGTCTGGTCGGTTCCTTTGAATAATACATACTTGTTATCAGGCTCACGAGGACGACCACCACAAAGCCTCTCATGTTTTTGATCACGAAAGGAAGACAATCAAGGTAACACCTATTATTATTCTTAATTAATATCTGTCTAACCCAAAATAGTCCTCCACCTGTGGAGCAGTTTGTCAAATCTTTCCGTTTTGGAATCAATTCTCCCAACTCCCTTTTCCTTTTTCCACGTCGATTTTGTCAGGTATCAATTCAGACCTGACCAGATGTTCTAAGGGTCTTTCACAAATTTTGGAGTTTGGAGCGTGTATGCAGTCAAGCATGCATGTTTAAATTGGTGCTTCTTGGGAAAATGTGGCAGCTTTTAAAGCAGCATAGCGGCACAATGGTTAGCACTGCTGCCTCACACGTCAGGGACACAGGTTCAATTTCCGACTCCGGTGACTGTGTGGACTTTAGACGTTCTCCCGTGTCTGCGTGTGTTTCCTCCAGGTGCTCCAGTTTCCTCCCACAGTCCAAAGATGTGCGGGTTAGGTGGATTGGCCATGCTAAATTGTTCCTTAGTGTTCAGGGATGTAGAGGTTAAATTACAGGATTATGGGTATAAGGTGGAGTGAATCGGTGCAGATTTGATTGGCCGAATGGCCTCCTTCTGCACTGAAATGAGCTAATGATACAAAGAGTATGGTAGCCATGGAGGTCATGTTAAAAGGCGGACATCATCCTGCAGAGTATGTGGTGTTAGTGCGGAAGACCAAAACAGTTTTGTCATGGTTGATAAGGGGGTGTGATGCTCCAGAACAGGAGCAAAATGTACTTCGCAGAGAGGTGAAATCTCATGAGGGGAAGAATACGGGCACAGCAAAAAGAAGAAGCTGGAGGCCTTGAAGAATCGCTCATGAGTTTCATTTTGGTGTTTTGGCAGAGCTGGTGGACAATGCTGGGGATGCAGCTGGCACAATAATGGACAATTACATGATGAGAAGACAACGTTTTGTTGATGGAGAATGAGGGAATGATAACCTGCGTACTCCCTTCATGAATATTTTACGAAGAAGGGATTACCTGAGGTGATGCTGCTACTTCCAGCATGGAACCAGAGAGTCGACTCTAAGAAAATGTGCCATCGAAACTGAACTTGTCTCCAAGTCCAATAGCAGGACCACAATTTGAAGGAGTAAAACCAGAGTGGTGCTCTTTCAGGATGAGAAATTTTCTTTAAACGACTCCATGAAGCGTAACTACTTTGAAGAAGAGCATTGAAGAAGGCCACAGGAGTAGTCTCTGAGTGTCAGGATGGGGACTAATATCAACCATAGCTATGGTGGGGGAGACTACAAAAAAAGCTTTATCTGGAACTTTGTGAAGACTTGGTTTGCTTGTTTTTAAAACAAAACCACTGCCATTCCCAGACATTTCCTGGGAGGAGTTAGCTGTCTACGTAAGAGGGCTCTGATTACCAAGTGCCAGGTGCGCTCCTTACTCCATGGGCAGATTACCACCAGTGTCTTTCTCTTTTTGATTATGGGTCGGGGTTTCGCTTTCTCACGTTGTGTGGAGGAGTGAACGCAAATTTGTACTGGCACCGTTTACTGAGGGAAATCGACCGAAACACATTGCTTATGTCCAGCAAGGTGAAATACCTGGCATGTGGGGCCTGTTCCATCATGGCGGCGGGGCTGATCGCGACTATTGGTGCCATAATTGGGGCTGTTTTGTTCAGCTCTAGGTGTTCGATTGTCAACCTCCAAGAGCCGTCTGGTTTCCTGATTGGCCAAATCGGGGAATTGTTGGTGGAGGTCTCCCTGCTGCAGTAGGCTGTTTATTACCTTGACTACCTCACCCTCGGCCTGTTTAGGGAAACAGTAATGTTTCTGGGGTTGCAGGTCAGGGCCTTCCAACACTGCCTCCCCTGTTATCCAACCACAGTCATGCTTCTGGCTTGTGAATGCTTGGACATGCTTCGCTAGGATTCACTGTGCTCTCAGGTCATCAGTCATTTCTATGGGCTTTATCTACAGTTCTCCCACAGTGCAAACACTGCCTGTGTATCTCCCTGCGGAAACATCTATGGGGGTCTCATCTGCCTCGACCATCTGACAAATGCAGCAGTTTGCTGGATCAAAGGACAGGTTTGCATGTATGCTTAAAGCCGGAGCCCAGGATATGCGCTGCTTCTCGGATGGAGGTCGACGAGTACGGCTGGGTGGTGGCATACTAGATCCCCTAACCTTAACTTTAATAGATAGGTCTCTGGTCCCTCCTGTAAATGTCCTGTGAATCCACTTAAAATGATCTTCTTTCTGGTGCGCCATGTTGTGTCGATGTCTCTGGATGTGTTCAGGTTAGTGCGGGAGCCCCCTGTGTACCATAGGAACTCGACAGGATGGCCTCCTACCTCGCCTTCTACCAAGGGTTACCTTACAGTATCCCATTTTGCACACATCTTGGTGAGGCCTGGCACTGTCACGCTCTGGGATCTGTGTCCACCTGGGGTAATAGGGCAGAGGGATACTCCGTCTCCCCCACTGGGGTTATCGCAGCTTGTCTCGTCGGCCCCTCTAGTGGTATGGTCGAGGGTCTCTTTTCCGGTCCCTGTTCCTGCGATTGCTGATGGAGTGCTCTGTACTCTCTGGCCAAGTGGCCTGCCCAGCCACAATTGTAACACTTCCCCAGTGGTTGATATTTAGGGTGCCCCTGGGGCTGGTCTCGACCTCTCGTTCCGGGAGGAGGAGTGTATGAGGGCAGGAGACCTCTATAATAACCCCCTCTACTTCTGTCTCCATCTTCATTGCGCCATACTGGGACAGGGCTTGGGTCTGTGTTAACTGGATTCATTTTTCCGTTTTTATTGGCCTTTGCCGTATCTATTTCCTGAACTTCCTTTTCCCAGGCTTGGCCATCCCCAAGTACCCAGGCCTCCGTGTGTGCATCATCAGCAGGGTCAAAAGTCTCTCATTGCCCTCCTACTCCCTCTGCTGGTGTGCGACATGAGAGTTTTGGTCCAAGTTGACTTGGGTTCTACCCAGTTGCCCCAAATTGGATAAAATGAATTGGGTACTGTAAATTTTTTTAAAGTGAAAAATAACATTGAAAAAAATTTTAAAACATGCTTCTCTTTATTTTCCCCATCTCTTCCCTTACACGCACCAATTCCTCCTTGAGTTTTAAATTCTCCACTTCTTTACCTCCTAACTGTTCTGCACAACTGGTTATCGCTATTGCCTCAGTTAATTTGTAATCATGCTTACCTAATAGTTTGTGCACCTCTTCCGAACATTCTGTCCTCTGCGATGTCCTTCTGACCCTGACCTGACATTGGCTTAGTATTCAACACACTTGGGCCATTTATTATTTAAATATTTCCTCACAGGGTTTCCTCCCATTCTGGGCAACTTGCCATTTTCCTCTTTTTAGGATTCATCCAAGGGGAAGGTCCAGCTGACACAAAATTCCCGCCCAGTTCCTCCAACCCAATACACACAAGAGGCGGCACAGTGGCACAGTGGTCAGCATTGCTGTCTCACAGCACTAGAGACCTGGGTTCGATTCCGACCTCAGAATGATTGCACATTCTTTCCATGTCTGCGTGGGTTTCCTCCAGGTACTCCAGTTCCCTCCCACAGTCCAAAGATGTGCAGGCTAGGTGGATTGGCAATGCTAAATTGACCCGAGGTGGGGTTAGGGGGATAGTGTGGGGGATTGGGCCTAGTTAGGGTGCTCTTTCAGAGGGTCAGTGCAGATTCAATGGGCCGAATGGTCTCCTTCTGCACTGTAGGGATTCTATGGTTCCATGCCGAGCACCGCTCAGGGCTGACTTGCAGAGTCTTACTCCTTGACTATGGATCAAGACTGTCTGGGAGGCTGGCATTGATCTGTCTCATGACTAGCCGCTCGAAGCGTTTCATGATAACAGACGTCAGGGCCACTGATCAGTAGTCGTTGAGGCAGGCTACCTTGTCCTTCTTTGGTACTGGTATTATGGTAGTCTTCTTGAAGGAGGTGGGTACCTCAGAGCGGGGGAGTGAGGTGGTGAAGATGTCTGCGAATACACTCGCCAGCTGGTCTGCGCAGGCTCTCAGTGCCCGCCCAGGGACTCTGTTGGGGTCCGTCACTTTCCGTGGGTTCACTTTCAAGAAGCCTTGCTGTGTCGCCTGCGATCTCATGTCAGCCCTGCCATAGACGTCGTGGGTTAGTGTCGTTAGCCTGGTACTCTAGTTTGATGCGGTATTGTCTTTTTGCATCCCTGATGGCTTTCTGTACGTCGTACATGGATTTCTTATATAGGTCAGGGCCATCAGACTTGAACGCCTCCATCCGGGACTTCAGCAGGGAGTGAACCCTTTGGTTGAGCCAGGGTTTCTGATTGGGGAATACCCGTATTGTCTTCACAGCGCCAGGGTCCCAGGTTCGATTCCTTGCTGGGTCACTGTCTGTGCGGAGTCTGCACGTTCTCCCCGTGTCTGCGTGGGTTTCCTCCGGGTGCTCCGGTTTCCTCCCACAGTCCAAAGACGTGCAGGTTTGGTGGATTGGTCATGATAAATTGCCCTTAGTACCAAAAAGGCTAGGAGAGGTTATTGGGTTACGGGGATAGGGTGGAAGTGAGGGCTTAAGTTGGTCACTGCAGACTTGATGGGCCGAATGGCCTCCTTCTGCACTGTATGTTCTATGTTCTAACACACTGCTGAAGTCTGTGACGGTGGTTGCATACTCGTCCAGGTTAGCTACCACGGCCTTGAATATGGACCAATCCACGGTCTCCAAGCAGTCACGGAGGATGTTCTCAGATGCCTCGGACCACCACTGCATGGTTTTCTTGACTGGCTCAGTACGCTTGAGTTGCTATTTGTAAGCTGGAAGTCGGAGTACCGACTTGTGGTGGGATTTGCCAAAGTGTGGTCGGGGAATGGAGCGGTAGGCTCCTTTGATGCTCGTGTAGCAGTGCTCCAGGGTGTTTGCACCTCTGATGGGGCAGGAGATATGTTGATGGAGTTTGGGTGGAACTTGCCTGAGGTTGACCTGGTTGAAGTCTCCAGCCACAATTGTCAGGGCTTCAGAGTGATTTGTTTCTTGGTTGTTGATGGTGGAATGTAGTTCGTCAAGTGCTTTCTTCACTTCTGCCTGGGGTGGGGTGTAGACTGCTGTGATGAGTACACAGGTGAAGTCGTGTGGGAGGTGGAAGTGCCGACACTTCATGGTCAGGAATTCTAGATCTGGGGAGCAGTGGCACGCTAAGGACACCACATCCGAACAACAGGAGGTGTTGATGAGGAGGCAAACACCCCCGAGTTGCCTGACGCCATCATGCGGTCCATCCGGTGGATCGAGAAGCCTTCGGGTTGGATGGCGCAGTCCGGTGTGATCAGAGTGAGCCGTGTCTTGGTGAAGCAGAGCACACAGCAGTTTCTCACTTCCCTCTGGGAGGTAAATCTAGCGTAGAGGTCATCCAGCTTGTTCTCAATCGCTGGGACGTTTGCTGGGGAGAGGAGTCTTGAAGCCACATAATTTAAATTTCACCTTCAGGCCGGCATGTTTTCCCCGCTTCCTGGGTCGGCGGCTGCTCTTGGATGGCAGGGCTGGCTTTGCATAAGGTAATACTGTGGTTTAACTGAGACTCAGAACTTGGTCAGGCTGCTCTGCCGGGTATGACTCTTCACTGTACTCTGCCCACTCCGATGACCTTGCTTCTGAACTCAGGGTCTTCGCAAAGGTTGGTCTCGCACGCCTTCTCTGGTCATCGCCATGTCTTCTCTTCACTGGGGTGGTCTTCGTTCGGGGTGGCCTCCAGGTGTCCTAACAGACACTCTCTTTCATGCTCTTCTGGAAGGTTTTCTGGCTTCCTACCAATGAGGTTCTGGGCGGGTGGGGGGTCCATTCTCAGGTGTACAGAGCGCTAGTAGCCCTTTCCATATATGGTGTTGAGGCACCATTGAGTCTGAGCGATACTGGACCTGAGGTGCCTGCGCGTCTGGCTGATACTAGTCAGTACACAAAATACTGTCCTTATTGGTCAGGGTCGAGCACTTCCAGTTCCAAACTCCAGGGCAAGTTCAGACTTGCTCTTGTTTGCCTCTGATCAGTGTCTCTGTTTATTAAGCCTGTCCAAATTTCCCAGAGCTGTTTAATTTAGATTGTCCAATTCTATACCTGGCCTCGCTTTTCAGGCTGTTGACCATTTTGTCACAGTGGACTCTGGCCGCTGGGCTCTGCCCGCAGGAAAAAGGGCTCTGGGCACTGGGCTCTGGGTGCTGGGCTCTGGGTGCTGGGCTCTGGGTGCTGGGCTCTGGGTTCTGAGCACTCAGTAAACTTTACGCAGGTGAGGGAGACACATCCTGAGTGAGATACATCCAGAGTGGGAATTGGAACTTGGTAATTTGGTGCAGTGAGGTAATCAGGAAAGGTAAGTGGTAAGACTTACTCTAAGTCTAATTCTGCTGTTTTTCAGTTAAAAGTGCAGTGTGTAGCTTAGTGTCTGATTGGCTGAAGCTGCCCCCACCCTAATTGCTGAGAGGCAGTTATCTGTCAGTCACCTGAGGCCTGTTTAGTGGCACAAGGGTGTACATTGTATTCTTCTGTTTGAAGCTTAAGTAGTGTGAGTCACCCTGGTTAGCTGAGTTCTGTATAAAAGACAGACAGAAAGCGCACTCAGTAAGCTTTGCGCAGGTCAAGGAGACACAGCCTGAGTGAGTGAGACACATCCAGAGTGGGAATTCGAACTTGGTAATTTGGTGCAGTGAGGTAATTCGGTGCAGAGTGGGAGAAGTTGCTTTTTCCCTACCGTTTTGTTTCCTTTCTTTTGGCCTGTAACTGTTAATCTGCAGGGAGAGAACCAGAGAGCATCCTGGGAAGGTAAGTGATTCTTATTTCCTTTTCAAATTGTGTGTGGGGGGGGAACTGTAAGTGACATCACAGTAAAGCTGTCACCTGATTGGCTGGTTGGGAATCTGTTAAATTTGAAAAAAAATTAATATTACAATAAAAATCTAATTGATTAACTAGATAGTGGAGTAACTATACCTGAGGGCAGTGATCGGTATTTAGCATTTAATTTTACAGTAAAAATCATCTAGCGTCAGGGCCATATAGTTAATGGAACTCAATCTAACAATAATTCAAGTGTTTATTTTAAATTATTTAATTAGTGCTTGAATGTCACTCAGTGGGGTGCAGTGCTCCAACTGTGAGATCTGGCAGATCTGTGACACTTCCAGCGTTCCGGTCGACTACATTTGCAGCAAATGTAACCAATGGCAGCTCCTCACAGACCGCATGGTTCAGTTGGAGCAGCAATTGGGTGCACTTAGGAGCATGCAGGTGGCGGAAAGCATCATAGATAGCAGTTATATAAATGTGGTCACACCCAAGGTGCAGGCAGAGAGATGGGTGACCACCAGAAGGGGCAGGCAGTCAGTGCAGGAATCCCCTGTGGTTGTCCCCCTCTCGAACAATACCGCTTTGGATGCTGTTGGGGGGAATAGCCTATTAGGGGAAAACAGCAGCTGGGGGGAATAGCCTATTAGGGGAAAACAGCAGCAGCCAGACCAGTGGCACCACGTGCTCTGATTTTCAGCAGGAGAATCAAAGCGCAGAAGAGCAATAGTCATAGGGGACTCTACAGTCAGAGGCACAGATAGGCGCTTCTGTGGACGTGAAAGAGACTCAAGGATGGTATGTTGCCTCCCTGGTGCCAGGGTCCAGGTTGTCTCAGAATGGGTCGCGGGCATCCTGAAGGGGGAGGGCAAACAGGCAGAGGTCCTTGTACATATTGGCACTAACGACATAGGCAGGAAGGGACATGAGGTCCTGCAGCAGGAGTTCAGGGACCTAGGTAGAAAATTAAAAGACAGGGTTGTAATCTCGGGATTACTCCCTGTGCCACGTGCCAGTGAGGCTAGAAATAGGAAGATAGAGCAGCTAAACACGTGGCTAAACAGCTGGTGTAGGAGGGTTTCTGTTATCTGGACCACTGGGAGCTCTTCCGGGGCAGGTGTGACCTGTATAAGAAGGACGGGTTGCATCTAAACTGGAGAGGCATAAATATCCTGGCTGCGAGGTTTGCTAGTGTCACACGGGAGGGTTTAAACGAGAATGGCAGGGGGTGAGTACTGGAGCAATAGGTCAGAAGGTGAAAACATTGAAGGAGAACTAGGGAATAGGGCCAGTGTGGCTGAGGAAGAGCAGACAGGGAGGTGTTGCTGAAAACAGCGGGTCTGGTGGCCTGAAGTGCATATGTTTTAATGCAAGAAGTATTACGGGTAAGGCAGATGAACTTAGGGCTTGGATTAGTACTTGGAACTATGATGTTGTTGCCATTACAGAGACCTGGTTGAGGGAAGGACAGGATTGGCAGCTAAACGTTCCAGGATTTAGATGTTTCAGGCGGGATAGAGGGGGATGTAAAAGGGGTGGTGGAGTTGCACTACTGGTTCGGGAGAATATCACAGCTGTACTACGGGAGGACACCTCAGAGGGCAGCGAGGCTATATGGGTAGAGATCAGGAATAAGAAGGGTGCAGTCACAATGTTGGGGGTTTACTACAGGCCTCCCAACAGCCAGCGGGAGATAGAGGAGCAGATAGGTAGACAGATCTTGGAAACAAGTAAAAGCAACAGGGTTGTTGTGATGGGAGACTTCAACATCCCCAATATTGACTGGGACTCACTTAGTGCTAGGGGCTTGGACAGGGCAGAGTTTGTAAGGAGCATCCAGGAGGGCTTCTTAAATCAATATGTAGATAGTCTAACTAGGGAAGGGGCTGTACTGGACCTGGTATTGGGGAATGAGCCCGACCAGGTGGTAGACGTTTCAGTGGGAAGCATTTCGGGAACTGTGACCACAATTCAGTAAGTTTTAAAGTGCTGGTGGACAAAGATAAGAGTGGTCCTAGGATGAATGTGCTAAATTGGGGGAAGGCTAATTATAACAATATTAGGCGGGAACTGAAGAACCTAGATTGGGGGCGGATGTTTGAGGGTAAATCAACATCTGACATGTGGGAGGCTTTCAAATGTCAGTTGAAAGGAATTCAGGACCGGCATGTTCCTGTGCGGAAGAAGGATAAATAAGGCAAATTTCGGGAACCTTGGATAACGAGAGATATTATAGGCCTCGTCAAAAAGAAAAAGGAGGCATTTGTCAGGGCTAGAAGGCTGGGAACAGACGAAGCCTGTGTGGAATATAAGGAAAGTAGGACGGAACTTAAGCAAGGAGTCAGGAGGACTAAAAGGGGTCACGAAAAATAATTGGCAAATAGGGTGAAGGAAAATCCAAGGCTTTTTACACGTACATAAAAAGCAAGAGGGTAGCCAAGGAAAGGGTTGGCCCCTGAAGGACAGGCAAGGGAATCTATGTGTGGAGCCAGAGGACATGGGCAAGGTACTAAATGAATACTTTGCATCAGTATTCACCAAAGAGAAGGAATTGGTGGATGTTGAGTCTGGAGAAGGGTGTGTAGATAGCCTGGGTCACATTGAGATCCAAAAAGACGAGGTGTTGGGCGTCTTGAAAAATATTAAGGTAGATAAGTCCCCAGGGCCTGATGGGATCTACCCCAGAATACCGAAGGAGGCTGGAGAGGAAATTGCTGAGGAAATCTTTGGATCCTCACTGTCTTCAGGTGGACGGAGGATGGGAGAATACCCAGTGTTGTTCCTCTGTTTAAGAAGGTGTTGCTATATTTACTTGCCATAAATATGGCAGTCAATAAGATTGCCTTTCTTAATATGGATATGAATATGATATGCTTTCAGAGTTGCCAGGTATCAAATGATACCGCCACAAGGTTCAACCGGGTATCGATCAAAGAGCCAAACAACCAGTTAGTTAGTTCAAGATCAATGATACTTTATTTACACACAAGATTAACTTATACATGCAACATAAACACTATGAGCTAAATGACACCTATCACTATGACAACCTGTACTTAACTTCAGGCACCCGGCTTAGGTCAGGGGAATAGTGGCCTTTGTTCGAATCTGGATCTGCTGGGTCTGGAGATGTAACTGCGGTTTAGCTGGGCTCATCCGCCTGGTAGCGAGCGTTGAACTTGGACTTGCTTCTGGTTGTGGTGCTGCAGTTGGAGATGGACGTTGCCGGAGCACCAGGTCCAAAAGAGGCCGAACACATGGCAGTGGACTCTGAGGTGGTGTCGTAGCCGCAGGACTGCGCTAGTATGCGGAGGTGCGTCAGGAAGGACTGAAAGAGCTCATCCTTACCTTGCAGGTGCTGTTGAAAGACATACCTCTCAAAGCTTTCGTTGACCTCAACGTTGAAGTGCTTGTCGAGCTTGAGGAGGACCGTGTCATACTTAGCTTTGTCCTCGCCTCCCGCGAACACCAAGGAGTTGTATACATCGATGGCGTGCTGACCTGCGTTAGTGAGGAGCATGGCAATCTTTGTTTCGTCCGAGGCGCCCTGGTTTTCATTGGCTTGCATGAAGAGTTCAAAGCGCTGCTTGAAGAGCTTCCAATTTGTGCCCGGGTTCCCAGCGACTTGCAACGGCTGCGGTTTGTTGCGGGTGTCCATGGCTCAGGATGGCGGATTTGCCGGTAGGTATCGATTCACTCCTGGTATCATGAAGTGTTGGGTGCTTTGAGGTACAGACGAACCAACACGGTTGCGATTGGTACAACGCTGTTTTATTCCATTTAACTACTTATACATCAGACTTGGTACTCAGCACGTTGTGACTGTGTGAGTGTCTTGCTATGAGGTCCTGGCCCTGTGCCGTCTCCAGATGGACTGCCTAGAAAGTGTCGTGTTTCTTGTTTTATACTGTGTCTGCTCTTGTCTGTGATTGGCTGTCGTGTTATGTGTGCTAATTGGTCCGTTGGCCTGTCTATCATTATGTATGTGTTATGATGTATGTTTGAATATCATGACAGTTGGGTTGGATTTATCCTGCTTTTTGTGTCCAGGATATATGTGGGCAATTTTCCACATTGCCAGGTAGAAGCCATTGTTGCAGCTATACTGGAACAGCTTGGCTAGGTCGCACGGCAAGTTCTGGAGCACAAGTCTTCAGTACTATTGCTGGAATATTGTAAAGGCCTTTGCAGTATCCAGTGTCTTCAGCCATTTCTTTGTATCACGTGGAGTGAATCGTATTGGCTGAAGACTGACATCAGTAATGGTGGGGACCTCCAGAGGAGACCGAGATGGATCATCCACTCGGTACTTCTGGTTGAAGATTGTTGCGAATGCCTCAGCCTTGTCTTCTGCACAGATGTGCTGATCTCCTCCATCATTGAGGATGGGGATATTTGTGGGGCTTCCTCCTCCAGTGAGTCGGTTATGACTGACTGTGGCAGGACTGCAGAGCTTAGATCTGATGCGTCGGTTGTGGAATCTCTTAGCTCTGTCTATTACTTGCTGCTTATGCTATTTGGCACACAAGTAATCCTGTGTTGTAGCGACACCAGGTTCACACTTCATTTTTCATTGTGCCTGGTGTATCTCCTGACATGCTCTCCTGCACTCTTCATTGAACCAGGGTTGAAACCCTGACTTGGTGGTAATGGCAGAGTGGGGGATATGAAGTTTTGGACAGGAGAGGCAGGCCTCAGACCGAGGGGGGGGGGGGGGGGGGGGGCGGCGCGCGGGGGGGGTGCGCAGGCCGGGAGGGGGAGGGGCATTGAGTCAGGGGGTTGGAGGGTCAGACCAGGTTGGGGGGGGGAGTCTGGTGGATGGAAAATCAATAGCAGCTTTCAAACTTGAACAACCTGAAGGAAATAAATGGCAGGAATATGGGAAAAGAACGGGGTGGGGGGTGGGGGGGGGGGGAGGGGGAATCGTGGGCAGGTGGAGTAGTGGGGAGGGGGGGACTGACTGGATTGGTCTCCGAAAGAGCTGCCACAGATTCAATGGGCTGAATGTTCCTTGTCTGCTATTCTATGGTGCTGTTTATAATTTTTTTCCTTTTTCCAAACAGGGCTTTTTTGTTGCTATTATTTATTGTTTCTGCAATGGAGAGGTGAGTCACCAAGCTGCTCGTAAAAATCCCAAATCAGAAAATCCTGGAAAATACATCAGCATCTCAACCTTTTAAAACACCCCTTAAAGCTTACCATTTTGACCAAAACATTTGGTTCACCTGCCAATTAAGTCATTTTGTAACTTTGGGTCAAATGCTGTCTTTCTGCAAAGTACCTGGTGAACTTTTCCCTGTATTACAAACTCAATGGACATATGAACATTTGAACAAGGAACAGGAGGAGGCCACTCGGCCCTTTCAGCCTGGTCCACCTTCCAATAAGATCATGCCTGATCTGACTGTAACCTCCCGCCAACCCCGGATAACCTTTCACCCCCATCGTTTACCAAGAATCAATGTCCCTCTGCCGTAAAATTATTCAGAGACTCTGCTTCCACCACCTTTTCCAGGAAGAGAGTTCCAGAGACTCACTGCCCTCTGAGTGGGAAACAGTTCTCCTCACGTCTGTTATAAATGGGTGACCCCTTATTTTTAAACAGTGACCCCTGGTTCTAGATTCCTGCACAAGATGAAGCATCCTTTCCATATCCACCCTGTCAAGACGCCTCAGAATCTTGTATGTTTCAATCAAGTTGCCTCTTACTCTTCCAAATTCTGTCAGATACAAGGCTAGCCTGTCCAACGTTTCATAGAACATAGAACATAGAAAATACAGCACAGAACAGGCCCTTCGGCCCACGATGTTGTGCCGAACCTTTGTCCTAGATTAATCATAGATTATCATTGAATTTACAGTGCAGAAGGAGGCCATTCGGCCCCCTGAGTCTACACCGGCTCTTGGAAAGAGCACCCTACCCAAACTCAACACCTCCACCCAACACCAAGGGCAATTTGGACATTAAGGGCAATTTATCATTGGCCAATTCACCTAACCCGCACATCTTTGGACTGTGGGAGGAAACCGGAGCACCCGGAGGAAACCCACGCAGACACGGGGAGGACGTGCAGACTCCGCACAGACAATGACCCAAGCCGGAATCGAACCTGGGACCATGGATCTGTGAAGCAATTGTGCTATCCACAATGCTACCGTGCTGCCCTTAAGAACAAATAAATCTACACTATATCATTTTCCCGTAATCCATGTACCTATCCAACAGCTGCTTGAAGGTCCCTAATGTTTCCGACTCAACTACTTCCACAGGCAGTGCATTCCATGCCCCCACTAATCTCTGGGTAAAGAACCTACCTCTGATATCCCTCCTATATCTTCCACCTTTCACCTTAAATTTATGTCCCCTTGTAATGGTGTGTTCCACCTGGGGAAAAAGTCTCTGACTGTCTACTCTATCTATTCCCCTGATCATCTTATAAACCTCTATCAAGTCACCCCTCATCCTTCTCCGCTCTAATGAGAAAAGGCCTAGCACCCTCAACCTTTCCTCGTAAGACCTACTCTCCATTCCAGGCAACATCCTGGTAAATCTTCTTTGCACCTTTTCCAGAGCTTCCACATCCTTCCTAAAATGAGGCGACCAGAACTGTACACAGTACTCCAAATGTGGCCTTCCCAAAGTTTTGTACAGCTGCATCATCACCTCACGGCTCTTAAATTCAATCCCTCTGTTAATGAATGCGAGCACACCATAGGCCTTCTTCACAGCTCTATCCACTTGAGTGGCAACTTTCAAAGATGTATGAACATAGACCCCAAGGTCTCTCTGCTCCTCCACAATGCCAAGAACTCTACCGTTAACCCTGTATTCCGCATTCATATTTGTCCTTCCAAAATGGACAACCTCACACTTTTCAGGGTTAAACTCCATCTGCCACTTCTCAGCCCAGCTCTGCATCCTATCTATGTCTCTTTGCAGCCGACAACAGCCCTCCTTACTATCCACAACTCCACCAATCTTCGTATCGTCTGCAAATTTACTGACCCACCCTTCAACTCCCTCATCCAAGTCATTAATGAAAATCACAAACAGCAGAGGACCCAGAACTGATCCCTGCGGTACACCACTGGTAACGGGGATCCAGGCTGAATATTTGCCATCCACCACCACTCTCTGACTTCTATCGGTTAGCCAATTCGTTATCCAACTGGCCAAATTTCCCACTATCCCATGCCTCCTTACTTTGTGCAGAAGCCTACCATGGGGAACTTTATCAAATGCCTTACTAAAATCCATGTACACTACATCCACTGCTTTACCTTCATCCACATGCTTGGTCACCTCCTCAAAGAATTCAATAAGATTTGTAAGGCAAGACCTACCCCTCACAAATCCGTGCTGACTATCCCTAATCAAGCAGTGTCTTTCCAGATGCTCAGAAATCCTATCCTTCAGTACCCTTTCCATTACTTTGCCTACCACCGAAGTAAGACTAACTGGCCTGTAATTCCCAGGGTTATCCCTAGTTCCTTTTTTGAACAGGGGCACGACATTCGCCACTCTCCAATCCCCTGGTACCACCCCTGTTGACAGTGAGGACGAAAAGATAATTGCCAACGGCTCTGCAATTTCATCTCTTGCTTCCCATAGAATCCTTGGATATATCCCGTCAGGCCCGGGGGACTTGTCTATCCTCAAGTTTTACAAAATGCCCAACACATCTTCCTTCCTAACAAGTATTTCCTCGAGCTTACCAATCTGTTTCACACTGTCCTCTCCAACAATATCGCCCCTCTCATTTGTAAATACAGAAGAAAAGTACTCATTCAAGACCTCTCCTATCTCTTCAGACTCAATACACAATCTCCCACTACTATCCTTGATCGGACCTACCCTCGCTCTAGTCATTCTCATATTTCTCACATATGTGTAAAAGGCCTTGGGGTTTTCCTTGATCCTACCCGCCAAAGATTGTTCATGCCCTCTCTTAGCTCTCCTAATCCCTTTCTTCAGTTCCCTCCTGGCTATCTTGTATCCCTCCAATGCCCTGTCTGAACCTTGTTTCTTCAGCCTTACATAAGTCACCTTTTTTCTCTTAACAAGACATTCAACCTCTCTTGTCAACCATGGTTCCCTCACTCGACCATCTCTTCCCTGCCTGACAGGGACATACATATCAAGGACACGTAGCACCTGTTCCTTGAACAAGTTCCACATTTCACTTGTGTCCTTCCCTGCCAGCCTATGTTCCCAACTTATGCACTTCAATTCTTGTCTGACAACATCGTATTTACCCTTCCCCCAATTGTCAGAAGGCAACCCACCCATTGCAGGTATTAGTCCAGTAAGCCTTCTCTGAACTGCTTCCAAGGCATTTCATCCTTCCTTAAATAAGGAGACCAATACTGTACCCAATACTCCAGATGTGGTCTCACAAATGCTCTGTACAATTGAAGCATAACCTCCCACTTTTATATTCAATTACCCTCGCAATAAACAATAACATTCCATTTGCTTTCCCAATTACTTGCTGTACATGGATACTAGCCTTTTTGTAGTTCATGCACTTCCCTCTGCATCTCTCAGCTCTGCAATCCCTCACCATTTAGATAATATGATTCTTTTATAAACTTCCTGTCTGCGATGACGTGTCTGGAGCAGTGTCTGGGGAATTTTACATTTTCACAATTTCACATTTTCCCTCATTATACTCCATTTGCCTGATCTTTGCCAACTCACTTAACCTGCCTATGTTCCCCTGCAGTCTCCTTAAGTTATCCTCAGCGAAATGCTCGTCTTTACACATTCATATTTCACAGTTGGCCCTTTGGTTAGTCCATTCCTGAAACATTCTGTCCTCTCAACAAATCAAAATTGGCCTGACGTGTTTTTCCAGCATTTTAAATAACTGCAGTAATTCACACAGTGAGTATGAGCTATCTGTTGTTTTGTGACAGGCAACAATAGTTGACAACAGGTCCTGGTTGATCTGTCTGTACAAACCGTGGGTACATATCAATGAGAAATTACTGAGACACCCTCAGGAGTCTGTCGTGGATGCTGAGGCCGATTGCTGGAATTTGTGATGTGTCTGGATGGCGTCTCTGGGATGGTGTTTCTTGGACGGCGTGTCTGGGTTGGCGTGTCTGGGACAGCCTGTCTGGAATGACGTATCTGAGATGGTTTGTCTGGGATGGCGTGCCTGGGATAGGGCCTGGGACATCAGTGTCTAGGACAGTGCTGGGGAAAGTGTCTGGGGCAGTGTATTTAGGCCAGTGTCTGGTGGCAGCATGTCTGGGATGGTATGTCTACGATAACGTGTCTGGGACAATGCCTGGGGCAGTGTCTGGGACTATGTCTGGGAAGGCATGACTGGGATGATGTGTCTGGGACAGTGTCTGAGATGACGTGTCTGTCATGACGTGCCTGGGACAGCATGTCAGGGACAACGTGTCTGGGATAGGATATCTGGGATAGGGCTTGGGATATCAGTATCTAGGACAGTGTTGGGGGTAGTGTCTGAGGCAGCATGACTGGAATGGCATGTCTGGGATGGAGTGACTGGGACAGTGTCTGGGTAATGTCTGGGGCAGTGTCTGGGACAGTGTCTAGGACAGTGTCTGGAAAGGCATGACTGGGCGACGTGTCTGGCATGACGTGTCTGGCATTATGTCTGGGCCAGCACGACTGGGATGACGTGTCTAGGATGGCGTGTCTTGGATGGTGTGTCTTGGATGGCATGTCTGGGATGACATGTCTGGAGTTCTGTGTCTGGGGGGGGCTGTCTGGGATTGGATGTCTGGGAAGGTGTGTCTGGGACAGTGGCTGGGGCAGTGTCTAGAACTCTTCATGGGACAGTGTCTGGAAGAGCATGCCTGGGGCAGTTTCTGGGATGGCGTGTCTGGGGCAGCATATCTGGGACAGTGTCTATGATGGTGTGCCTGGGATGGCGTGTCTGGGATGGTGTGCCCGGGATGGTGTGCCCGGGATGGTGTGCCCGGGACAGCGTGCCTGGGACGGCGTGTCTGGGATGGTGTGCCCGGGATGGTGTGCCCGGGATGGTGTGCCCGGGACAGCGTGCCTGGGACGGCGTGTCTGGGATGGTGTGCCTGGGATGGTGTGCCTGGGATGGTGTGCCCGGGATGGTGTGCCCGGAATGGTGTGCCCGGGATGGTGTGCCCGGGATGGTGTGCCCGGGACAGCGTGCCTGGGACGGCGTGTCTGGGATGGTGTGCCTGGGATGGTGTGCCTGGGATGGTGTGCCCGGGATGGTGTGCCCGGAATGGTGTGCCCGGGATGGTGTGCCCGGGATGGTGTGCCCGCAATGGCATGTCTGGGATGGTGTGCCTGGGATGGTGAGCCTGGGATGGTGTGCCCGGGATGGTGTGCCCGGAATGGTGTGCCCGGGATGGTGTGCCCGGGATGGTGTGCCCGCAATGGCATGTCTGGGATGGTGTGCCTGGGATGGTGTGCCTGGGATGACATGTCTGGGATGGTGTGTCTGGGATGGCATTTCTGGGATGGTGTGCCTGGGATGGCATGTCTGGGATGGCGTGTCTGGGATGGTATTTCTGGGATGGTGTGTCTGGGATGGTGTGTCTGGGATGGTGTGCCTGGGATGGCATTTCTGGGGTTCCATGTCAGGGCGGGCTGTCTGGGATGGGTGTCTGGGAAGGGGTCTCTGGGACAGTGGGATGGCATGCCTGGGATGGTGTGTCGATGACAGCGTGCCTGTGATGGCATGTGTGGCGTGGCATGCCTGGGGCAGTGTGTTTGGGAGGGTATGTCTGGGGCGGTGTGCCTGTGATGGTGTGTCTGAGATGACTGTCTGGAGCAGCGTGTCTGGGGCGGTGTGTCTGGAATGGTGTGTCTGGGATGGCATGTCTTGGATGGGGTATCTGGGATGGGGTGTCTGGGGCAGTGTCTGGGATGCCATGGCTGTGATTGCTTATCTGATGTGCTGTGTCTGGGACTGCATGTCTGGGGCAGTATGTTTGAGGTTGCGTGTCTGGGGTGGCATGTCTAGGAAGGTGTGTCTGAGATGACAATGTGTATGGAGCGGTATGTCTGGGGTGGGGTGTCTGGGATGGCATGTCTGGTGCACTGTCTGGGACGGCACGTCTAAGATGACGGGCTGTATTCTCCGTTCCACCAAAGTTCTGGTTCACCCCGCCGGTGGGATGCTCCGTTTCGCCGGCTGCTCAATGGGGTTTCCCATTGTGGGGCAGTCCCACTCTGTCGGGAAACCCCCGGGCTGCCGGCAAAACGGAGCAAAACGACGGCGGAAAATCCAGCCCGATATGTCTGGGATGGCAGTGCCTGGCCGGCATATCTGGGATAATGTCTGGGACGGCATGTCTGGGGCGACATGTCTGGGATGGCGTATCTAGCACAGTGTCTGTGGCAGTGTCTGTGACAGTGTCTGTGGCAGTGTCTGTGGCAGTGTCTGTGACAGTGTCTGTGGCAGTGTCTGTGGCAGTGGTTGTGGCAGTGTCTGGGACTGTCTCTGTGGCAGTGTCTGTGGCAGTGTCTGTGGCAGTGTCTGTGGCAGTGTCTGGGACTGTCTCTGTGGCAGTGTCTGTGGCAGTGTCTGGGACTGTCTCTGTGGCAGTGTCTGTGGCAGTGTCTGTGGCAGTGTCTGGGACTGTCTCTGTGGCAGTGTCTGTGGCAGTGTCTGGGACTGTCTCTGTGGCAGTGTCTGTGGCAGTGTCTGGGACTGTCTCTGTGGCAGTGTCTGTGGCAGTGTCTGGGACTGTCTCTGTGGCAGTGTCTGTGGCAGTGTCTGGGACTGTCTCTGTGCCAGTGTCTGTGGCAGTGTCTGGGACTGTCTCTGTGACAGTGTCTGTGGCAGTGTCTGTGGCAGTGTCTGGGACTGTCTCTGTGCCAGTGTCTGAGGCAGTGTCTGGGACTGTCTCTGTGCAGTGTCTGTGGCAATGGCTGTGGCAGAGTCTGTGGCAGTGTCTGTGGCAGTGTCTGGGACTGTCGCTGTGGCAGTGTCTGGGACTGTCTCTGTGGCAGTGTCTGTGGCAGTGTCTGGGACTGTCTCTGTGCCAGTGTCTGTGGCAGTGTCTGGGACTGTCTCTGTGACAGTGTCTGTGGCAGTGTCTGGGACTGTCTCTGTGCCAGTGTCTGTGGCAGTGTCTGTGGCAGTGTCTGGGACTGTCTCTGTGCCAGTGTCTGTGGCAGTGTCTGTGGCAGTGTCTGGGACTGTCTCTGTGGCAGTGTCTGGGACTGTCTCTGTGGCAGTGTCTGTGGCAGTGTCTGGGACTGTCTCTGTGGCAGTGTCTGGGACTGTCTCTGTGGCAGTGTCTGGGACTGTCTCTGTGGCAGTGTCTGTGGTAGTGTCTGGGGCACTGTCTGGGACTATCTCTGTGCCAGTGTCTGTGGCAGTGTCTGGGACTGTCCCTGTGGCAGTGTCTGGGACTGTCTCTGTGACAGTGTCTGTGGCAGTGTCTGGGACTGTCTCTGTGGCAGTGTCTGTGGCAGTGGTTGTGGCAGTGTCTGTGGCAGTGGTTGTGGCAGTGTCTGGGACTGTCTCTGTGGCTGTGTCTGTGGCAGTGTCTGTGGCAGTGTCTGGGACTGTCTCTGTGGCAGTGTCTGTGGCAGTGTCTGGGACTGTCTCTGTGGCAGTGTCTGTGGCAGTGTCTGGGACTGTCTCTGTCACAGTGTCTGGGACTGTCTCTGTGGCAGTGTGTGGGACTGTCTCTGTGGCAGTGTCTGGGACTGTCTCTGTGGCAGTGTCTGTGGCAGTGGTTGTGGCAGTGTCTGTGGCAGTGTCTGGGACTGTCTCTGTGGCAGTGTCTGTGGCAGTGTGTGGGACTGTCTCTGTGGCAGTGTCTGGGACTGTCTCCGTGGCAGTGTCTGTGGCAGTGTCTGGGACTGTCTCTGTGGCAGTGTCTGTGGCAGTGTCTGGGACTGTCTCTGTGGCAGTGTCTGGGACTGTCTCTGTGACAGTGTCTGCGGCAGTGGTTGTGGCAGTGTCTGTGGCAGTGTCTGGGACTGTCTCTGTGGCAGTGTCTGTGGCAGTGTCTGGGACTGTCTCTGTGGCAGTGTCTGGGACTGTCTCTGTGGCAGTGCCTGGGACTGTCTCTGTGGCAATGGCTGTGGCAGTGTCTGTGGCAGTGTCTGTGGCAGTGTCTGGGACTGTCTCTGTGGCAGTGTCTGGGACTGTCTCTATGACAGTGTCTGTGGCAGTGTCTGTGACAGTGTCTGTGGCAGTGTGTGGGACTGTCTCTGTGGCAATGGCTGTGGCAGTGTCTGTGGCAGTGTCTGTGGCAGTGTCTGGGACTGTCTCTGTGGCAGTGTCTGTGGCAGTGTCTGTGGCAGTGTCTGGGACTGTCTCTGTGGCAATGGCTGTGGCAGTGTCTGTGGCAGTGTCTGTGGCAGTGTCTGTGGCAGTGTCTGGGACTGTCTCTGTGCCAGTGTCTGTGGCAGTGTCTGGGACTGTCTCTGTGGCAGTGTCTGTGGCAGTGTCTGTGACAGTGTCTGTGGCAGTGTGTGGGACTGTCTCTGTGGCAATGGCTGTGGCAGTGTCTGTGGCAGTGTCTGTGGCAGTGTCTGGGACTGTCTCTGTGGCAGTGTCTGTGGCAGTGTCTGGGACTGTCTCTGTGGCAGTGTCTGTGGCAGTGTCTGGGACTGTCTCTGTGGCAGTGTCTGGGACTGTCTCTGTGGCAGTGTCTGTGGCAGTGTCTGTGGCAGTGTCTGGGACTGTCTCTGTGGCAGTGTCTGTGGCAGTGTCTGGGACTGTCTCTGTGGCAGTGTCTGGGACTGTCTCTGTGGCAGTGTCTGTGGCAGTGTCTGTGGCAGTGTCTGGGACTGTCTCTGTGGCAGTGTCTGTGGCAGTGTCTGGGACTGTCTCTGTGGCAGTCTCTGTGGCAGTGTCTGGGACTGTCTCTGTGACAGTGTCTGTGGCAGTGTCTGGGACTGTCTCTGTGGCTGTGTCTGTGGCAGTGTCTGTGACAGTGTCTGGGACTGTCTCTGTGGCAGTGTCTGGGACTGTCTCTGTGGCAGTGTCTGTGACAGTGTCTGTGGCAGTGTCTGTGACAGTGTCTGTGGCAGTGTCTGGGACTGTCTCTGTGGCAGTGTCTGTGGCAGTGTCTGGGACTGTCTCTGTGCCAGTGTCTGTGGCAGTGTCTGGGACTGTCTCTGTGGCAGTGTCTGTGGCAGTGTCTGGGACTGTCTCTGTGGCAGTGTCTGGGACTGTCTCTGTGGCAGTGTCTGTGGCAGTGTCTGGGACTGTCTCTGTGGCAGTGTCTGGGACTGTCTCTGTGGCAGTGTCTGTGGCAGTGTCTGGGACTGTCTCTGTGGCAGTGTGTAGGACTGTCTCTGTGGCAGTGTCTGTGGCAGTGTCTGGGACTGTCTCTGTGGCAGTGTGTGGGACTGTCTCTGTGGCAGTGTCTGAGACTGTCCCTGTGGCAGTGTCTGGGACTGTCTCTGTGGCAGTGTCTGGGACTGTCTCTGTGGCAGTGTCTGAGACTGTCCCTGTGGCAGTGTCTGGGACTGTCTCTGTGGCAGTGTCTGAGACTGTCCCTGTGGCAGTGTCTGGGACTGTCTCTGTGGCAGTGTCTGGGACTGTCTCTGTGGCAGTGTCTGGGACTGTCTCTGTGGCAGTGTCTGTGGCAGTGTCTGGGACTGCCTCTGTGGCAGTGTCTGTGGCAGTGTCTGGGACTGTCTCTGTGGCAGTGTCTGGGACTGTCTCTGTGGCAGTGTCTGGGACTGTCTCTGTGGCAGTGGCTGTGGCAGTGTCTGGGACTGTCTCTGTGGCAGTGTCTGGGACTGTCTCTGTGGCAGTGTCTGGGACTGTCTCTGTGGCAGTGGCTGTGGCAGTGTCTGGGGCACTGTCTGGGACTGTCTCTGTGGCAGTGTCTGTGGCAGTGTCTGGGACTGTCTCTGGCAGTGTCTGTGGCAGTGTCTGGGACTGTCTCTGTGGCAGTGTCTGGGACTGTCTCTGTGGCAGTGTCTGTGGCAGTGTCTGGGACTGTCTCTGTGGCAGTGTCTGTGGCAGTGGCTGTGGCAGTGTCTGTGGCAGTGGCTGTGGCAGTGTCTGTGGCACTGGCTGTGGCAGTGTCTGGGACTGTCTCTGTGGCAGTGTCTGTGGCAGTGTCTGTGGCACTGGCTGTGGCAGTGTCTGTGGCAGTGTCTGTGGCACTGGCTGTGGCAGTGTCTGTGGCAGTGTCTGTGGGACTGTCTCTGTGGCAGTGTCTGTGGCAATGTCTGTGACATAGAACAAAGAACATGGAAGAATACAGAACAGGCCCTTCGGCCCACGATGTTGTGCCGAACCTTTGTTCTAGATTATCATAGATTATCTTAGAATTTACAGTGCAGAAGGAAGCCATTCGGCCCATCGAGTCTGCAGCGGCTCTTGGAAAGAGCACCCTACCCACGTTCAACACCTCCACCCTATCCCCATAACCCAGTAACCCCACCCAACAGACAGTGTCTGTGTCAGTATCTGGGTCTGTGTCAGTGTCTGTGTCAGTGTCTGTGACAGTGTCAGGGACTGTGTCTGGGACTGTGTCTGGGACAGTATCTGGAAAGGCATGACTGGTACGATGTGTCTGGGACAGTGTCTGGGATGACATGCCTGGGATGGTGTGCCCGGGATGGTGTGCCCGGGATGGCGTGCCTGGGATGGCGTGCCTGGGATGGTGTGCCCGGGATGGTGTGCCCGGAATGGTGTGCCTGGGATGGTGTGCCCGGGATGGTATGCCTGGGATGGTGTGCCCGGGATGGTGTGCCTGGGATGGTGTGCCCGGGATGGCGTGCCCGGGATGGTGTGCCTGGGATGGTGTGCCTGGGATGGTGTTCCCGGGATGGGATGCCCGGGATGGCGTGCCCGGGATGGTGTGCCTTGGATGGTGTGCCTGGGATGGTGTGCCCGGGATGGTATGCCCGGGATGGCGTGCCCGGGATGGTGTGCCTGGGACAACGTGCCTGGGATGGCGTGCCCGGGATGGTGTGCCTGGGACAACGTGCCTGGGATGGTGTGCCTGGGATGGTGTGCCCGGGATGGCGTGTCTGGGACAGCGTGCCTGGGGCGGCGTGCCTGGGATGGTGTGCCTGGGATGGTGTGCCCGGGATGGTGTGCCCGGGATGGTGTGCCTGGGATGGTGTGCCCGGGATGGCGTGTCTGGGACAGCGTGCCTGGGATGGTGTGCCTGGGATGGTGTGCCCGGGATGGTGTGCCTGGGATGGTGTTCCCGGGATGGCGTGCCCGGGATGGCGTGCCCGGGATGGTGTGCCCGGAATGGTGTGCCCGGGATGGCGTGTCTGGGACAGCGTGCCTGGGATGGTGTGCCTGGGATGGTGTGCCCGGGATGGCGTGTCTGGGACAGCGTGCCTGGGATAGTGTGCCTGGGATGGTGTGCCTGGGATGGTGTGCCCGGGATGGCGTGTCTGGGATGGTGTGCCTGGGATGGTGTGCCCGGAATGGTGTGCCCGGGATGGCGTGTCTGGGACAGCGTGCCTGGGATGGTGTGCCTGGGATGGTGTGCCCGGGATGGCGTGTCTGGGACAGCGTGCCTGGGATGGTGTGCCCGGGATGGCGTGTCTGGGACAGTGTGCCTGGGATGGTGTGCCCGGGATGGTGTGCCCGGGATGGTGTGCCCGGGATGGTGTGCCCGGGATGGTGTGCCCGAGATGGTGTGCCCGGAATGGTGTGCCCGGGATGGCGTGTCTGGGACAGCGTGCCTGGGATGGTGTGCCTGGGATGGTGTGCCCGGGATGGCGTGTCTGGGACAGCGTGCCTGGGATGGTGTGCCCGGGATGGTGTGCCCGGGATGGTGTGCCCGGGATGGTGTGCCCGGGATGGTGTGCCCGGGATGGCGTGTCTGGGACAGCGTGCCTGGGATGGCGTGTCTGGGACAGCGTGCTTGGGATGGCGTGCCCGGGATGGTGTGCCCGGGATGGTGTGCCTGGGATGGTGTGCCCGGGATGGTGTGCCCGGGATGGTGTGCCCGGGATGGTGAGCCTGGGATGGCGTGCCTGAGATGGTGTGCCCGGGATGGTGTGCCCGGGATGGTGTGCCCGGGATGGCGTGCCTGGGATGGTGTGCCCGGGATGGTGTGCCCGGGATGGCGTGTCTGGGACAGCGTGCTTGGGATGGCGTGCCCGGGATGGTGTGCCCGGGATGGTGTGCCTGGGATGGTGTGCCCGGGATGGTGTGCCCGGGATGGTGTGCCCGGGATGGTGAGCCTGGGATGGCGTGCCTGAGATGGTGTGCCCGGGATGGTGTGCCCGGGATGGCGTGCCTGAGATGGTGTGCCCGGGATGGTGTGCCCGAGATGGTGTGCCCGGGATGGTGTGCCTGGGATGGCGTGCCTGAGATGGTGTGCCCGGGATGGTGTGCCCGGGATGGTGTGCCCGGGATGGTGTGCCTGGGATGGTGTGCCTGGGATGGTGTGCCCGAGATGGTGTGCCCGGGATGGTGTGCCTGGGATGGCGTGTCTGGGACAGCGTGCCTGGGATGGTGTGCCTGGGATGGTGTGCCCGAGATGGTGTGCCCGGGATGGTGTGCCTGGGATGGCGTGCCTGAGATGGTGTGCCCGGGATGGTGTGCCCGGGATGGTGTGCCCGGGATGGTGTGCCTGGGATGGTGTGCCTGGGATGGTGTGCCCGAGATGGTGTGCCCGGGATGGTGTGCCTGGGATGGCGTGTCTGGGACAGCGTGCCTGGGATGGTGTGCCCGAGATGGTGTGCCCGGGATGGTGTGCCCGGGATGGCGTGTCTGGGACAGCGTGCCTGGGATGGTGTGCCCGAGATGGTGTGCCCGGGATGGTGTGCCTGGGATGGCGTGCCTGAGATGGTGTGCCCGGGATGGTGTGCCCGGGATGGTGTGCCCGGGATGGTGTGCCTGGGATGGTGTGCCTGGGATGGTGTGCCCGAGGTGGTGTGCCCGGGATGGTGTGCCCGGGATGGCGTGTCTTGGATGGTGTGCCTGGGATGGCGTGCCTGGGATGGCGTGCCTGAGATGGTGTGCCCGGGATGGTGTGCCTGGGATGGCGTGCCTGAGATGGTGTGCCCGGGATGGTGTGCCCGGGATGGCGTGTCTGGGATGGTGTGTCTGGGATGGCACGTCTGGGATGGCGTATCTTGGATGGGGTATCTGGGATGGGGTGTCTGGGGCAGTGTCTGGGATGCCATGGCTGTGATTGCTTATCTGATGTGCTGTGTCTGGGACTGCATGTCTGGGGCAGTATGTTTGAGGTTGCGTGTCTGGGGTGGCATGTCTAGGAAGGTGTGTCTGAGATGACAATGTGTATGGAGCGGTATGTCTGGGGTGGGGTGTCTGGGATGGCATGTCTGGGACAGTGTCTGGGACGGCACGTCTAAGATGACGGGCTGTATTCTCCGTTCCACCAAAGTTCTGGTTCACCCCGCCGGTGGGATGCTCCGTTTCGCCGGCTGCTCAATGGGGTTTCCCATTGTGGAGCAGTCCCACTCCGTCGGGAAACCCCCGGGCTGCCGGCAAAATGGAGCATCCCGACGGCGGAAAATCCAGCCCGATATGTCTGGGATGGCAGTGCCTGGCCGGCATATCTGGGATAATGTCTGGGACGGCATGTCTGGGGCGACATGTCTGGGATGGCGTATCTAGCACAGTGTCTGTGGCAGTGTCTGTGGCAGTGTCTGTGGCAGTGTCTGTGACTGTCTCTGTGCCAGTGTCTGGGACTGTCTCTGTGACAGTGTCTGTGGCAGTGCCTGTGGCAGTGTCTGTGGCAGTGTCTGTGGCAGTGTCTGGGACTGTCTCTGTGGCAGTGTCTGGGACTGTCTCTGTGGCAGTGTCTGTGGCAGTGTCTGGGACTGTCTCTGTGGCAATGTCTGTGGCAGTGTCTGTGGCAGTGTCTGGGACTGTCTCTGTGGCAGTGTCTGTGGCAGTGTCTGGGACTGTCTCTGTGGCAGTGTCTGTGGCAGTGTCTGGGACTGTCTCTGTGGCAGTGTCTGTGGCAGTGTCTGGGACTGTCTCTGTGCCAGTGTCTGTGGCAGTGTCTGGGACTGTCTCTGTGGCAGTGTCTGTGGCAGTGGCTGTGGCAGTGTCTGGGACTGTCTCTGTGGCAGTGTCTGTGGCAGTGTCTGGGACTGTCTTTGTGGCAGTGTCTGTGGCAGTGTCTGGGACTGTCTCTGTGGCAGTGTCTGTGGCAGTGTCTGGGACTGTCTCTGTGGCAGTGTCTGTGGCAGTGTCTGGGACTGTCTCTGTGGCAGTGTCTGTGGCAGTGTCTGGGACTGTCTCTGTGGCAGTGTCTGTGGCAGTGTCTGGGACTGTCTCTGTGGCAGTGTCTGTGGCAGTGTCTGGGACTGTCTCTGTGGCAATGTCTGTGGCAGTGTCTGTGGCAGTGTCTGGGACTGTCTCTGTGGCAGTGTCTGTGGCAGTGTCTGTGGCAGTGTCTGGGACTGTCTCTGTGGCAGTGTCTGTGGCAGTGGCTGTGGCAGTGTCTGGGACTGTCTCTGTGGCAGTGTCTGGGACTGTCTCTGTGGCAGTGTCTGTGGCAGTGTCTGGGACTGTCTCTGTGGCAGTGTCTGTGGCAGTGTCTGGGACTGTCTCTGTGGCAGTGTCTGTGGCAGTGTCTGGGACTGTCTCTGTGGTAGTGTCTGTGGCAGTGTCTGGGACTGTCTCTGTGGCAATGTCTGTGGCAGTGTCTGTGGCAGTGTCTGGGACTGTCTCTGTGGCAGTGTCTGTGGCAGTGTCTGTGGCAGTGTCTGGGACTGTCTCTGTGGCAGTGTCTGTGGCAGTGTCTGTGGCAGTGTCTGGGACTGTCTCTGTGGCAATGTCTGTGGCAGTCTCTGTGGCAGTGTCTGGGACTGTCTCTGTGGCAGTGTCTGTGGCAGTGTCTGGGACTGTCTCTGTGGCAGTGTCTGTGGCAGTGTCTGGGACTGTCCCTGTGGCAGTGGCTGTGGCAGTGTCTGGGACTGTCTCTGTGGCAGTGTCTGTGGCAGTGTCTGGGACTGTCTCTGTGGCAGTGTCTGTGGCAGTGTCTGGGACTGTCTCTGTGGCAGTGTCTGGGACTGTCTCTGTGCCAGTGTCTGTGGCAGTGGCTGGGACTGTCTCTGTGGCAGTGTCTGGGACTGTCTCTGTGGCAGTGTCTGTGGCAGTGTCTGGGACTGTCTCTGTGGCAGTGTCTGTGGCAGTGTCTGGGACTGTCTCTGTGGCAGTGTCTGTGGCAGTGTCTGTGGCAGTGTCTGGGACTGTCTCTGTGGCAGTGTCTGGGACTGTCTCTGTGGCAGTGTCTGGGACTGTCTCTGTGCCAGTGTCTGGGACTGTCTCTGTGGCAGTGTCTGTGGCAGTGTCTGTGGCAGTGTCTGTGGCAGTGTCTGGGACTGTCTCTGTGCCAGTGTCTGTGGCAGTGTCTGGGACTGTCTCTGTGGCAGTGTCTGGGACTGTCTCTGTGGCAGTGTCTGTGGCAGTGGCTGTGGCAGTGTCTGTGGCAGCGGCTGTGGCAGTGTCTGGGACTGTCTCTGTGGCAGTGTCTGTGGCAGTGGGTGTGGCAGTGTCTGTGGCAGTGTCTGGGACTCTCTGTGCCAGTGTCTGTGGCAGTGTCTGGGACTGTCTCTGTGGCAGTGTCTGTGGCAGTGTCTGTGACAGTGTCTGTGGCAGTGTCTGTGGCAGTGTCTGGGACTGTCTCTGTGGCAGTGTCTGGGACTGTCTCTGTGGCAGTGTCTGTGGCAGTGTCTGGGACTCTCTCTGTGGCAGTGTCTGTGGCAGTGTCTGTGGCAGTGTCTGGGACTGTCTCTGTGGCAGTCTCTGTGGCAGTGTCTGGGACTGTCTCTGTGGCAGTGTCTGGGACTGTCTCTGTGGCAGTGTCTGTGGCAGTGTCTGTGGCAGTGTCTGGGACTGTCTCTGTGGCAGTGTGTGGGACTGTCTCTGTGGCAATGGCTGTGGCAGTGTCTGTGGCAGTGTCTGTGGCAGTGTCTGGGACTGTCTCTGTGGCAGTCTCTGTGGCAGTGTCTGGGACTGTCTCTGTGGCAGTGTCTGGGACTGTCTCTGTGGCAGTGTCTGTGGCAGTGTCTGTGGCAGTGTCTGGGACTGTCTCTGTGGCAGTGTGTGGGACTGTCTCTGTGGCAATGGCTGTGGCAGTGTCTGTGGCAGTGTCTGTGGCAGTGTCTGGGACTGTCTCTGTGGCAGTGTCTGTGGCAGTGTCTGGGACTGTCTCTGTGGCAGTGTCTGTGGCAGTGTCTGGGACTGTCTCCGTGGCAGTGTCTGTGGCAGTGTCTGGGACTGTCTCTGTGGCAGTGTCTGTGGCAGTGTCTGGGACTGTCTCTGTGTCAGTGTCTGTGGCAGTGTCTGTGACAGTGTCTGTGGCAGTGTCTGTGGCAGTGTCTGGGACTGTCTCTGTGGCAGTGTCTGGGACTGTCTCTGTGGCAGTGTCTGTGGCAGTGTCTGGGACTGTCTCTGTGGCAGTGCCTGTGGCAGTGTCTGGGACTGTCTCTGTCACAGTGTCTGTGGCAGTGTCTGGGACTGTCCCTGTGGCAGTATCTGTGGCAGTGTCTGGGACTGTCTCTGTGACAGTGTCTGGGACTGTCCCTGTGGCAGTCTCTGTGGCAGTGTCTGGGACTGTCTCTGTGGCAGTGTCTGTGGCAGTGTCTGGGACTGTCTCTGTGGCAGTGTCTGTGGCAGTGTCTGGGACTGTCTCTGTGGCAGTGTCTGGGACTGTCTCTGTGGCAGTGTCTGGGACTGTCTCTGTCACAGTGTCTGTGGCAGTGTCTGGGACTGTCTCTGTGGCAGTGTCTGGGACTGTCTCTGTGGCAGTGTCTGGGACTGTCTATGTGACAGTGTCTGTGGCAGTGTCTGTGACTGTCCCTGTGGCAGTGTCTGTGGCAGTGTCTGGGACTGTCTCTGTGGCAGTGTCTGTGGCAGTGTCTGGGACTGTCTCTGTGGCAGTGTCTGGGACTGTCTCTGTGGCAGTGCCTGGGACTGTCTCTGTGGCAGTGTCTGGAACTGTCCCTGTGGCAGTGTCTGTGGCAGTGTCTGTGACAGTGTCTGGGACTGTCTCTGTGGCAGTGTCTGGGACTGTCTCTGTGGCAGTGTCTGTGGCAGTGTCTGGGACTGTCTCTGTGGCAGTGTCTGTGGCAGTGTCTGGGACTGTCTCTGTGGCAGTGTCTGTGGCAGTGTCTGGGACTGTCTCTGTGGCAGTGTCTGTGGCAGTGTCTGGGACTGTCTCTGTGGCAGTGTCTGTGGCAGTGTCTGGGACTGTCTCTGTGGCAGTGTCTGTGGCAGTGTCTGGGACTGTCTCTGTGGCAGTGTCTGGGACTGTCTCTGTGGCAGTGTCTGTGGCAGTGGCTGTGGCAGTGTCTGTGGCAGTGGCAGTGTCTGTGGCAGTGGCTGTGGCAGTGTCTGTGGCACTGGCTGTGACATAGAACAAAGAACATGGAAAAATACAGAACAGGCCCTTCGGCCCACGATGTTGTGCCGAACCTTTGTCCTAGATTATCATAGATTATCTTAGAATTTACAGTGCAGAAGGAAGCCATTCGGCCCATCGAGTCTGCAGCGGCTCTTGGAAAGAGCACCCTACCCAAGTTCAACACCTCCACCCTATCCCCATAACCCAGTAACCCCACCCAACAGACAGTGTCTGTGTCAGTGTCTGTGACAGTGTCAGGGACTGTGTCTGGGACTGTGTCTGGGACAGTATCTGGAAAGGCATGACTGGTACGATGTGTCTGGGACAGTGTCTGGGATGACATGCCTGGGATGGCATGTCTGGATGGTATGTCTGGGACGGCCTGTCTGGGACGGCGTATCAGGAATGGCGAGTCAGGAATGGTGTGTCTGGGGCAGTGTCTGGGATGGTGTGTCTGGGGCAGTGCCTGTAACGTCATGACACGAAAGTGAAAATGCTGGAAAATCTCAGCAAATCTGGCAGCATCTGTAGGGAGAGAAAAGAGCTAACGTTTCGAGTTTGATGACTCTTTGTCAAAGCTGTGACAAAGAGTCAAAGAGCCGATGATGGTACGTCTGGGACGGCGTGTCTGGGCGGTGTATTGGGGCATTGTGTCTGAGACAGTGTTTGGGACGGCGTGTCTGGGACGGCATGTCTGGGACGGCGTGCCTGGGATGGCATGTCTGGGATGGTAGGTCTGTGATGGCGTGTCTGTATGGCGTGGCTGGGGTGGTGTGTCTGGGATAGCATGTATGGAGTGGCGTGTTAGGGACAGCATGTCTGGGATGGCATGTCTGGGATAGTGTCTCTGGGACTGCATGTCAGGGGTGGGGTGTCTGGGATGGGGTGTCCAGGAAGGTGTGGCTGGGACAGTGTCTGGGATGGCATATCAAGGACAGTGCCTGGGATGGCGTGTCTGTGTTGGAGTGTCTGGTGTGGCATGTCTGGGATGGTATGTCTGGGGCAGTGTGTTTGGGGCGGTGCGTCTGGGGTGGCGGGTCTGGGATGGTGTGTCTGAGACGACGTGTCTGGAGCGGCGTGTCTAACACAGCATGTCATGGGTGGGTTGTCTGAGATAGCCTTTCTGGGAAGACGTATCTGGAACAGTGTCTGGGTTGGCATGCCTGGGGCAGTGTCTGGGATGGGGTGTCTATGACAGTGCGTCTATGATGGCATGTCTGGTGTGGCGTGTCTGGGGTGGTGTGTTTGGGGCAACACGTTGTCATGACATGCGGACACACACATAATGATATACAGACAAGCAGCTAATGGACACAGAGAACAGGACATGACCAATAAGCAGGCAGGACACTCAGGGGTGGGATCTGACTATAAAAGACACGAGGCACTCACACTCCGCCTCTTTCCACTGATGAACATCTAGAGAGTCAGTCAAGGGTGTTGTTACAATCTCACACCTCCACCACGTGGCTAAGAGCTAGTCTGGTTCAGTCAGACAGAGTAACCACACTTAAGTTAGCAGAGAGTCGAACTCACAGAGAACTGTGCTAACTGTGCTATTAGTGCAATAAACCAGATTGAACTAACTTCAAGGTCTGGAGTATCTTTCTGATCTAAGCTGCATCCAGTTGCAGCCAGTGTTAGACCAGTGTACCTAACACGACACACGTCTGGGGTGGCGTGCATGGGATGGCTTGTCTGAGGCGACGTGTCTGGAGCGGTATGTCTATGATGGCATGTCTGTAATGGCATGTCTGATGTGGCGTGTCTGTGGTAGCATGTCTGGGCAGCGTGTTTGGGCGGCATATCTGGGCAGTGTGTTTGGGGCAGCATGTCCGGAGCGGCATGTCTGGGGGATTGGTCTGAGATGGCGTGTCTGTGATAGGGTGTCTGGGGAATCATGAGTGTCTGGGATAGGGGAGGTCGTGTCTCACTAACTTGATAGAGTTTTTCGAGGAGGTCACTAAGATGATTGATGCAGGTAGGGCAGTAGATGTTGTCTATATGGACTTCAGTAAGGCCTTTGACAAGGTCCTTCATGGTAGACTAGTACAAAAGGTGACATCACACGGGATCAGGGGTGAACTGGCAAGGTGGATACAGAACTGGCTAGGCTATAGAAGGCAGAGGGTAGCAATGGAGGGATGCTTTTCTAATTGGAGGGCTGTGACCAGTGGTGTTCCACAGGGATCAGTGTTGGGACCTTTGCTGTTTGTAGTATATATAAATGATTTGGAGGAAAATGTAACTGGTCTGATTAGTAAGTTTGCAGACGACACAAAGGTTGGTGGAATTGCGGATAGCGATGAGGACTGTCTGAGGATACAGCAGGATTTAGATTGTCTGGAGACTTGGGCGGAGAGATGGCAGATGGAGTTTAATCCGGACAAATGTGAGGTAATGCATTTTGGAAGGTCTAATGCAGTTAGGGAATATACAGTGAATGGTAGAACCCTCAAGAGTATTGAAAGTCAAAGAGATCTAGGAGTACAGGTCCACAGGTCATTGAAAGGGGCAACACAGGTGGAGAAGGTAGTCAAGAAGGCATACGGCATGCTTGCCTTCATTGGCCGGGGCATTGAGTATAAGAATTGGCAAGTCATGTTGCAGCTGTATAGAACCTTAGTTAGGCCACACTTGGAGTATAGTGTTCAATTCTGGTCGCCACACTACCAGAAGGATGTGGAGGCTTTAGAGAGGGTGCAGAAGAGATTTACCAGAATGTTGCCTGGTATGGAGGGCATTAGCTATGAGGAGCGATTGAATAAACTCGGTTTGTTCTCACTGAAATGAAGGAGGTTGAGGGGCGACCTGATAGAGGTATACAAAATTATGAGGGGCATAGACAGAGTGGATAGTCAGAGGCTTTTCCCCAGGGTAGAGGGGTCAATTACTAGGGGGCATAGGTTTAAGGTGAGAGGGGCAAGGTTTAGAGTAGATGTACGAGGCAAGTTTTTTACGCAGAGGGTAGTGGGTGCCTGGAACTCGCTACCGGAGGAGGTAGTGGAAGCAGGGACGATAGGGACATTTAAGGGGCATCTTGACAAATATATGAATAGGATGGGAATAGAAGGATACGGACCCAGGAAGTGTAGAAGATTGTAGTTTAGTCGGGCAGTATGGTCGGCACGGGCTTGGAGGGCCGAAGGGCCTGTTCCTGTGCTGTACATTTCTTTGTTCTTTGTTCTTTGATAGTGTCTGGAAACGGGTTCGATCCCATGACCTTTGAGTCAAGAGTGGCTATTACAAATAGAGCAAAATAATCACTTTGTATTAACCGCCACTGAACAAGATCTTAATCTAAATTAACTCATTACAGTCACATCACACCCCAAGACTCCATCTATAATTGTGTGTTTTATTCTGTGCTAACTAGGTCCAAGCGGAGATAAAGAAATTCTGGTTCAGGAGGAATCTAAGTCTGAACTTGAATCAGAAAGTGCGAGCTGGCAGCAACTGCCAATATGGAGCAGTGACCTCTCACGCCACCTGTAGCATCAGTACCAGTATGGCCACCAGAGGAGTGTCCACACTACACGCTAGCATCAAGCACTCTGTACTGCCGCTGCACTCCTTCTCCAACCTGCCTGCTGACATCACCAGCACCTCCCAGTCAGAAAACTCTCTGTCCTCGCCAAGCCTGGAGAGCATCAAGAGGAAGATGGAGAGCCAGGAGCACTGTGCAAATCAGGAGCAGCAGAAATCCAAATGTCCTCTGCACAATCATTAAAACACAGATTGTATTACAGCTTGAAACTTTACTCAATAAACAGCAACTTTGCATGTTGAGTGGAAACGAGAAATGATTAAATTAGCTTTGCAAAGCATTCACAAGGATCCACACTCTGGGACTGTGTCTCAGAAACTCCACTAGCCCAGTTTTTGCTCAGTACACGTTGGATGTGTAGGTGGGGCAGATAACAATTCACTGATAGACAAAATGCCATTTCAGGGGAAGAATAATATGAAATGAAATGAAATGAAAATCACTTATTGTCACAAGTAGGCTTCAAATGAAGTTACTGTGAAAAGCCCCTAGTCGCCATATTCCAGCGCCTGTTCGGGGAGGCTGTTACGGGAATCGAACCGTGCTACTGGCCTGCCTTGGTCTGTTTTCAAAGCCAGCGATTTAGCCCTGTGCCTATTTGGAAATACCACACATGTCTACTGACCAGTTGTGGGAATGCCAGAGACAGTAACAATCCTACACTCATGATACTAATCAATTCTTTATTTTAGTTAAATATTTTGATGCCAATTCTGGCAGTCTGATTTCACAGGCAGGTACCAATCAGTGAGCGCTTTTCAAATGTGTATCTCCTCAACAGAGAGCACACATAGAAATGGCCCCGTTAAATAAACACCAGTGACCTGTATTCACATGAGCAAGTCATAATTCTGCTGCTGAATAAACACATTCTTCATTGATAACGATGAGACAGACACAAACAGCTTATTGCTCATTGCTCATCATTGGCAATCTGTCATCCCGGCAGCACGGTAGCATAGTGGTTAGCAATATGGCTTCACAGTGCCAGGGTCCCAGGTTCGATTCCCGCTTGGGTCACTGTCTGTGCAGAGTCTGCACATCCTCCCCGTGTGTGTGTGGGTTTCCTCCGGGTGCTCCGGTTTCCTCCCACAATCCAAAGATGTGCAGGTTAGGTGGATTGGCCATGCTAAATTGCCCTTAGGTTAGATGGGGTTGCTGAGTGATGGGGTGGGGGTGGAGGTGTGGGCTTAAGTAGGGTGCTCTTTCCAAGAGCCGGTGCACACTCGATGGGCCAAATGGCCTCCTTCTGCACTGTAGATTCTATGATCCACTGCTCTTGCCATGCCCACGGATGGCACCTCAATGCCAAACATGGACTGTGTTCCTGTGGAAGCTTCGGGAATGATCTTTTATATTTTAATATAGACGCTCAAAAGATAGCTGCTAAAGGGTCAGATTATGATTGTAGCTTCAAGACAAAAAAATCTCAATCTTTCTGGGAAGGTTCCTAATTGAGTCATCTTGGTGGCAGGCTTCCCGACTTGCCAAGGGAGCTCCGATGGAATTCACACAAGCCATTATTTGAAATTTGCTCCAACCACAGAATCAGTAGACCTTCAGGCTTCATGGGCTGGATTCCCTGATCACCGATGCCGAAAATGTGTTCGGCGATCGGCTGGAGAATCCCCATTTACGCCGGAATCTGGGGCGGTGCCGTTTTTGCGATGCTCCGCTCCCTCAAAAACGGCGTACTGCACATCTTATGGACGGCCTCAGGACGTCACCCGAGGTCCTCCCCCGATGCTCGAAGGGCTGAGTCTCCGACGGCGTAGCACACATGTGCTCACACCATTCGGGGATCTCGCGTGGCGGCTGTGGACTGAGTCCAGCGCCGCCACAGTTGGGGGGTGAGCCGTTCCGTTGGCAGTGGGGACTTTGGCCCGGGCTGGGGGTTCCAGGGGTGACAAGGCTGATTACAGGAGGGCAGTGTTTGGCAGGCCGGGTCCGCACGCAGCCGGCGCTATGTTGAACGCCACAGACCGCTGCCGTGCGCGGCCACGGCCCCAGCCATTGTCCGGCCGTATCCGCAGGTAAAGCCGGGGGCTTTACGCTGCGTGGATGCTAGACCCCCACCGGGAGGAGGATTGGTGCGGGGGCAGAGGCGACTTTCTGGTGGTAAGACCAGACGGACCCTGTGGACAAAGCCGCAGGATCGGAGAATCCAGCACCAAGCTGTCTCTAAGGCCAATGCCTCACCAGAGACTGAAGAGAGCACTTATCCAGTGAATAAGTTCGAAAGATCGCTAGCTATCCCCTAAAGTGCTGTAATGTCTTTAGGGTTCCAAATCATTCTGGTTAAACAATACCAATATTGGTCATGTGATTGAATCCACCTGGAGATAAGCAGATTTGATGTAGAAACCCAGAGAAGACCTGGGCCGTCTGCAGAGAAACACAGAAGAAGCAAATAAAAGGTAGTGTCATATTTGCCTTCTTAAGAACAATCAGTCATCAGTTAGTCTGAACTCTGAAACTAGTCATCAAACAGCTAAAATACTTAACCTGTTCTGGTATCAAAGTTCACCTGAGAACCAACCTCCTAGATATTCGACCGTTAGAAACCGCTCACCCTGCACTTCACAGGCTTAGACCTCAACTTGAAATCATCAAATCCATTCAAGAAACCACAGGTCTGCCATGTGGGAGAGTGAAAATTAGATTAACAGTTGCTATCTGCATCCAAATGTTGTGTGTGTCTGTGTGTAAGTGTGTGTATCAGACTGAGTGCGTGGCGTTGCATTAATTCAGGGTGTGTGAGAATAAATAATCTTTATTTTAAACTCATGAAAGCTTGCTCCTGTGTAATTTAATTATCATACAAACTTCAAGGATAAGAATTCACCTTCTTTCCATTCAAAACACACTAATAACGTCCAGTGATGAGTAGATACATTCTCAAAATGACACCCTGCTAAAGTTCCCTTTCATTGAAGACACAGTTAGCATGTCGCTCCTTCTCCAACTGCTCAGTAATATTCTTGAAGTGGTGGAAGGTTTGAAGAATGGTCACTTTGTTGAGGTAGCAAAGAGCAGTCAGTGCCTGAATTATTTCCTTCAGGAGATATGGGATAAGAGAAGAAAATTTGCAAAACCTCAGGCCCAGGGTCCGGGAACACCACTGAATGTAACAGTCTCGAGCCAGGAAATACATTTCAAATTGACAGTTGCACATTTTGGCAATTACAGATTTTGGTTACATCAACCAAATGCTCAGAACAAACAGAAAGTGTTAGATGGAGGACGAGCAACAGACCTGATCCACCTGGTAAAACCTCCCTGTTCATCGTCAATTCAACACAGCAACATCTCACAATGGATTGATTCCATCTCACTTTCAGCATGCAAATTTATTTTACAAATTCTGTACTCAGAAAATCAAGAAAAGAAAATCTTATAATGTCAGGGACCCACGCAAACACAGAGAGAACATGCAGACTCTGCACAGACAGTGGCCCAAGCGGGAATCAAACCTGGGACTCTGGTGTTGTGAAGCAGCAATGCTAAACACTGTGCTACCATGCCGCTTTGGCATGGCTTTATAGTATGATTGACTCTTCTAAAAATGTTATGAGACTCTGTGTGTGGAACTGTATACCAGTGAGTCAGTGTGTGTGGAACCCGTACCCCAGTGAGAATCAGTGTGTGTGTGGGACCCGTACCCCAGTGAGAGTCAGTGTGTGTGGGACCCGTACCCCAGTGAGAGTCAGTGTGTGTGGAACCCGTACCCCAGTGAGAGTCAGTGTGTGTGGAACTGTACCCCAGTGAGAGTCAGTGTATGTGGAACTGTACCCCAGTGAGAGTCAGTGTGTGTGGAACTGTATCCCAGTGAGAGTCAGTGTGTGTGGAACCCGTACCCCAGTGAGAGTCAGTGTGTGCGGAACTGTACCCCAGTGAGAGTCAGTGTGTGTGGAACTGTACCCCAGTGAGAGTCAGTGTGTGTGGAACTGTATCCCAGT
Organism: Scyliorhinus torazame; assembly: GCF_047496885.1. Taxonomy (NCBI): domain Eukaryota; kingdom Metazoa; phylum Chordata; class Chondrichthyes; order Carcharhiniformes; family Scyliorhinidae; genus Scyliorhinus; species Scyliorhinus torazame. The sequence goes on along the minus strand of NC_092727.1, from coordinate 66,349,829 downwards.
GAGAGTCAGTGTGTGTGGAACTGTATACCAGTGAGAGTCAGTGTGTGTGGAACTGTACCCCAGTGAGAGTCAGTTTGTGTGGAACTGTACCCCAGTGAGAGTCAGTGTGTGTGGAACTGTATCCCAGTGAGAGTCAGTGTGTGTGGAACTGTATCCCAGTGAGAGTCAGTGTGTGTGGAACTGTATCCCAGTGAGAGTCAGTGTGTGTGGAACTGTATCCCAGTGAGAGTCAGTGTGTGTGGAACCCGTACCCCAGTGAGTGTCAGTGTGTGTGGAACTGTACCCCAGTGAGAGTCAGTGTGTGTGGAACCCGTACCCCAGTGAGTGTCAGTGTGTGTGGAACTGTACCCCAGTGAGAGTCAGTGTGTGTGGAACTGTATCCCAGTGAGAGTCAGTGTGTGTGGAACTGTACCCCAGTGAGAGTCAGTGTGTGTGGAACCCGTACCCCAGTGAGAGTCAGTGTGTGTGGAACTGTACACCAGTGAGAGTCAGTGTGTGTGGAACCCGTACCCCAGTGAGAGTCAGTGTGTGTGTGGGCCCCGTACCCCAGTGAGAGTCAGTGTGTGTGTGGAACTGTATCCCAGTGAGTCAGTGTGTGTGGAACTGTACCCCAGTGAGAGTCAGTGTGTGTGGAACCCGTACCCCAGTGAGAGTCAGTGTGTGTGGAACTGTACCCCAGTGAGAGTCAGTGTGTGTGGAACTGTATCCCAGTGAGTCAGTGTGTGTGGAACTGTACCCCAGTGAGAGTCAGTGTGTGTGGAACCCGTACCCCAGTGAGAGTCAGTGTGTGTGTGGGCCCCGTACCCCAGTGAGAGTCAGTGTGTGTGTGGAACTGTATCCCAGTGAGTCAGTGTGTGTGGAACTGTACCCCAGTGAGAGTCAGTGTGTGTGGAACTGTATCCCAGTGAGAGTCAGTGTGTGTGGAACTGTATACCAGTGAGAGTCAGTGTGTGTGGAACTGTATCCCAGTGAGAGTCAGTGTGTGTGGAACCCGTACCCCAGTGAGAATCAGTGTGTGTGGAACCCATACCCCAGTGAGAGTCAGTGTGTGTGGAACCCGTACCCCAGTGAGAATCAGTGTGTGTGTGGGCCCCGTACCCCAGTGAGAGTCAGTGTGTGTGGAACTGTATCCCAGTGAGAGTCAGTGTGTGTGGAACTGTATACCAGTGAGAGTCAGTGTGTGTGGAACCCGTACCCCAGTGAGAGTCAGTGTGTGTGGAACCCGTACCCCAGTGAGAGCCAGTGTGTGTGTGGGCCCCGTACCCCAGTGAGAGTCAGTGTGTGTGTGGGCCCCGTACCCCAGTGAGAGTCAGTGTGTGTGGAACCCGTACCCCAGTGAGAATCAGTGTGTGTGGAACCCGTACCCCAGTGAGAATCAGTGTGTGTGGAACCCGTACCCCAGTGAGAGTCAGTGTGTGTGGAACTGTATCCCAGTGAGTCAGTGTGTGTGGAACTGGACCCCAGTGAGAGTCAGTTTGTGTGGAACTGTATCCCAGTGAGTCAGTGTGTGTGGAACTGTACCCCAGTGAGAGTCAGTGTGTGTGGAACCCGTACCCCAGTGAGAGTCAGTGTGTGTGGAACTGTACCCCAGTGAGAGTCAGTGTGTGTGGAACTGTACCCCAGTGAGAGTCAGTGTGTGTGGAACCCGTACCCCAGCGAGAGTCAGTGTGTGTGGAACTGTATCCCAGTGAGAGTCAGTGTGTGTGGAACCTGTACCCCAGTGAGAGTCAGTGTGTGTGGAACCCGTACCCCAGTGAGAGTCAGTGTGTGTGGAACTGTACCCCAGTGAGAGTCAGTGTGTGTGGGACCCGTACCCCAGTGAGAGTCAGTGTGTGTGGAACCCGTACCCCAGTGAGAGTCAGTGTGTGTGGAACTGTAACCCAGTGAGAGTCAGTGTGTGTGGAACTGTAACCCAGTGAGAGTCAGTGTGTGTGGAACCCGTACCCCAGTGAGAGTCAGTGTGTGTGGAACTGTAACCCAGTGAGAGTCAGTGTGTGTGGAACCCGTACCCCAGTGAGAGTCAGTGTGTGTGGAACTGTTCCCCAGTGAGAGTCAGTGTGTGTGGAACCCGTACCCCAGTGAGAGTCAGTGTGTGTGGAACCCGTATCCCAGTGAGAGTCAGTGTGTGTGGAACCCGTACCCCAGTGAGAGTCAGTGTGTGTGGAACCCGTACCCCAGTGAGAGTCAGTGTGTGTGGAACCCGTATCCCAGTGAGAGTCAGTGTGTGTGGAACCCGTACCCCAGTGAGAGTCAGTGTGTGCGGAACTGTACCCCAGTGAGAGTCAGTGTGTGTGGAACTGTACCCCATTGAGAGTCAGTGTGTGCGGAACTGTACCCCAGTGAGAGTCAGTGTATGTGGAACTGTATCCCAGTGAGAGTCAGTGTGTGTGGAACCCGTACCCCAGTGAGAGTCAGTGTGTGGGCCCCGTACCCCAGTGAGAGTCAGTGTGTGTGGAACTGTACCCCAGTGAGAGTCAGTGTGTGTGGAACCCGTACCCCAGTGAGAGTCAGTGTGTGTGGAACCCGTACCCCAGTGAGAGTCAGTGTGTGTGGAACCCGTACCCCAGTGAGAATCAGTGTGTGTGTGGGCCCCGTACCCCAGTGAGAGTCAGTGTGTGTGGAACCCGTACCCCAGTGAGAGTCAGTGTGTGTGGAACTGTACCCCAGTGAAAATAAGTGTGTGTGGAACTGTACCCCAGTGACAGTCAGTGTGTATGGAGTCATACCCCAGTGAGAGTCAGTGTGTGCGGAACTGTACCCCAGTGAGAGTCAGTATGTGTGGAACTGTACCCCAGTGAGAATAAGTGTGTGTGGAACTGTACCCCAGTGAGAGTCAGTGTGTGTGGAATCATACCCCAGTGAGAGTCAGTGTGTGTGGAACTGTACCCCAGTGAGAGTCAGTGTGTGTGGAACTGTACCCCAGTGAGAATAAGTGTGTTTGGAATCGTACCCCAGTGAGAATCAGTGTATGTGGAACTGTGTCCCAGTGAGAGTCAGTGTGTGTGGAACCCATACCCCAGTGAGAGTCAGTGTGTGTGGAACTGTACCCCAGTTAGAGTCAGTGTGTGTGGAACTGTACCCCAGTGAGAGTCAGTGTGTGTGGAACTGTACCCCAGTTAGAGTCAGTGTGTGTGGAACTGTACCCCAGTGCGAGTCAGTGTGTGTGGAATCGAACCCCAGTGAGAATCTGTGTGGAACCCATACGCCAGTGCGAGTCAGTGTATGTGGAACTGTACCCCAGTGAGAGTCAGTGTGTGTGGAACTGTACCCCAGTGAGAGTCAGTTTGTGTGGAACTGTACCCCAGTGAGAGTCAGTGTGTGTGGGACCCGTACCCCAGTGAGAGTCAGTGTGTGTGGGACCCGTACCCCAGAGAGAGTCAGTGTGTGTGGAACTGTACCCCAGTGAGAGTCAGTGTGTGTGGAACTGTACCCCAGTGAGAGTCAGTGTGTGTGGAACCCGTACCCCAGTGAGAGTCAGTGTGTGTGGAACCCATACCCCAGTGAGAATCAGTGTGTGTGAGTCTATGCCCATGTAACTATGTATCACCTATATCATTTGTGCCCATCTTCATCTTCAGCGAGAGTGGTGACACAGGAGCATAATCCCGCGAGAGTCAGGAAACCCATTTCTCGCTGGCGGGATCGTCATTCCCCAATCTCCCCGCTCCTCGCCGCTGACGTTACAAGGTCTCAAGGTTTAATTACATTTTAAAACATTTATGTATTATTAAAAGGCCTCCCCCTCACTGAATATTGGAATGTCGTTGATGTGACATCTGTTCGTCAAGGGTCAAAACAGGTCTGTGGAAACAGGAAACAGTCGAGGGGACCTCGCCAGGACGTTAACGCTAGTATAGCCCCTGTGCCAGGGGCAGTGCCCGTGGTGGGCCCTCGGGGCAGCCCTATGGGAGGGGTGCCCCATACGTGGGTTGGGAGGGCTGGGGCGGTGGGTGATCCTGAGACTGCTGTGGTTGGGGGACACCCCAATGCTAGCGAGGTGGGGGTGGAAGAGCGAAGAGCCTATGAAGGGAGTGGCGGGCTGATGCTGGCACTGGGGAGGGGAGGTAGAGCCCCAATGCTGGCGTTATGGTGGGTGGGGGGAGCCCCCGATGCTTTTGAAGAAGGGCCCTCGTGTCTGTGGCAGGGAGGGGCCACTCACTTCCTGCACTGATTGAAGCTCCTTATAAAGATGGTGCCCAATCTCTGAGGAGTCGGCCTTGCAGGATCTGCAGCAACCCCCCCCCCCCCCCCCCCCCACCCCCCCCCGCCTTGCCAGACTGTCGCCATCAATCCTGCATACTCTGTTTTAGATTAGTGGGGAGGTGGGAAACATGTTTTTCGCCCAGAGAGTTTTGGGGGTCTGGAACTCGCCGCCTGAAAGGGTGGGAGAAGCAGAGACCCTCACCTTATTTAACAGTAAGAAGTCTTACAACAACAGGTTTAAGTCCAACAGGTTTGTTTTGAATCACTAGCTTTCGGAGCACTGCTCCTTCCTCAGGTGAATGAAGAGGTGGGTTCCAGAAACATATATATAGACAAAGTCAAAAATGCAAGACGATACTTTAAATGCTAGTCTTTGAGGTAATGAAGTCTTTCCAGACATCGCGCAACAATCGCCAGGCAGGAATGTTCCCTGCCAGTCGGGGATACACTTCAACAGTCAAAGGCATTCAGCCTCTGATCTCCGGGTAAGCGTTCTCCAAGGCGGCTTTCAGGACGCGCGACAACGCAGAATCGACGAGCAGAAACTCATAGCCATGTTCCGCACACATGAGTGCGGCCTCAACCGGGACCTGGGATTCATGTCACATTACATTCATCCCCCACCATCTGGCCTGCGAAATCCTACCAACTGCCCTGGCTTGAGACAATTCACACCTCTTCAACCTGCTCCATCTGGACCTGTAAAGACTTAATTACCTGCAAAGACTCGCATTCCAAGCATTGTCTGGCATCTTTGACTTTGTCTATATATATGTGTTTGTGGAACCCACCTCTTCATTCACCTGAGGAAGGAGCAGCGCTCCGAAAGCTAGTGATTCGAAACAAACCTGTTGGACTTTAACCTGGTGCTGTAAGACTTCTTACTGTGCTCACCCCAGTCCAACGCCGGCATCTCCACATCATTTAAAAGGTGTTGGGATTTGCACCTGAAGTCCCACAAACTTTAGGGACCAAATGCTGGAAAGTGGGGTTAGGCTGCGGGCTCGATTTCTAGCTGGCGCAGACAAGATGCGCAGACTGGCCTCATTCTGTGCCATAAACTTTCTCTGATTCTATGATAACCATCTGCCCAAGGAGGTCTCTCTTACTCCAGAGTTCAATCTGCTTTTGAAGAATCTTTACAAGGATGTGGATAGAAGCATTTCCCCAGGGTGGAAGAATCAATTAGTAGGGGACTTAGGTTTAATTTGCGAGGGGCAAAGTTTAGAGGAGATGTTCGAGGGAGGTTTTTTATACAGAGGGTAGGGGATGCCTGGATCGCGCTGCCAGAGGAGGTGGTGGAAGCAGGGACGATAGTGACATTTAAGGGGCATTTTGACAAATACATGAATAGGATGGGAATAGAGGGATACGGACCCAGGAAGTGTAGAAGGGTTTAGGTTAGATGGCAGCATGGTCGGCAGAGGCTTGGAGGGCCAAGGGGCCTGTTTCTGTGCTGTATTTTTCTTTGTTCTTTGAAGAGGAATGTGAATTCCAAACACTGATTGCCATCACAGCAGAATATTTCCCAAGAGATAAAAGTCTTGTTAGAAATCTAGCGGCGGTGCACGGAGTAGGTGACACATTGGAGGATTAGAAATTGATGAATTGGATACCTCAATCCTGAAACTCGACCTTTCTGAAATGGAACCAGCAAATGGGGTTGTAAAGTCACATGTTACCATGCCAACCTCCGGACCCTGCCAACAGTTAATCGCACTTATGTTGATTTGCTGTTCCCATCCCCCACGCAACACAGAGATAAGCTAGTGAAGTATTACAGCAATTCATTTTGAGCAATGCTAGCTCGTTATCAGGGGTGAGGAATCGGCAAAACGTATTCTCAGAAATGTTCGCTATGTTTTCAGCACTGAATGATGGGATGGGGAAGTTGGGGCTTCACTGCACATGGCGACAGGAGGATAATAATCTTAACAATAATAATCTTTATTGTCACAAGGAGGCTTACATTAACACTGCAATGAAGTTACTGTGAAAATCCCCTACTCGCCCACACTCCGGCACCTGTTCGTGTACACAGAGGTATCATTCAGAATGTCCAATTCACCTAACAGCACGACTTTCAGGACTTATGGGAGGAAACCAGAGCACCCGGAGGAAACACATGGGGGAGAATGTGCAGACTCCGTACAGACAGTGACCCAAGCCGGGAATCGAACCTGGGACCCTGGCGCTGTGAAGCAACAGTGCTAACCACTGTGCTGCCGTGCTGCCTGGATGGGAAATGCAGGAGAGCGAGTTGGGTGATGGACAATTATTCTGTACATTGTGTAACAAGATCATAAACCCATCTAGAAAGAGAGAAGGGTAGCAAGGTAGCACAGTGACAATACAGATTATTATTATCCTTAATGAGCTCTGTCTATTGTGCGGCAGTGTACAATCTCCAGCAGTCATTTTCCCCAAATGGCAAGGGAAAACTGACAAGATCGTTAGATCTACATCTGACACAAAAACAAAATACTGCAGTTGCTAGATATACTCAGATAGTCAGGCAACATCGTCAAGAGAGAAATAGAATGAAGGCTTCCGGTCATTGGAACTGCAAGGTTAGAAATGTATCAGGTTTTAAGGAAGTACATAGGGGCGGGTGGGGGGGTGTTGCTGAATGGAGGAAAGAACAATGAGGTTAAATAAATGAAAACATTGGAAACATGCACAACCTGTGTTGTCCTCAAATCAATTCTGCACTTTAATAGCAAGCTGTTTGCAACAAGGAGCATCACTTACATTTTCTGTCTTGTCAGACAACCAGCCCCAACACTTAGGGACAAATGGAAATCAAAAAAGACTATTGCAATGGTGTGAGCATCTTTGGCAAGGCCAGTATTTATTTGTCCATATGCCCTTGAGAAGTTGGCGGTGAGCCATGTTGTTGAACTGTTGCAGTCCATGTGGTGTAAGGAGGAGGTTCCAGGATTTTGAACCAGAGACAGTAAAGGAATGTGCTTTCATTCCAAGTCAGGATGCTGCGTAGCTTGAAGGGGAACTTGCAGGTGGTGTTGTTCCCATGCATCTGCTGTCCCTGTTCTTCTGGGTGGGTTTGGAAGTTGGTGTTAAAGGAGCCTTAGCGGCACTGCATCCTGTAGATGGTGCACACTACAGCCTTGGTTGTGGAGGGAATCAATGTTGAAGGTGGTGAATGGGGCGCCAGTGAAGTGCGTTGCTTTGTCCTGGATAATGTTGAACTTCTTGAATGTTGGAGCTGCAATCACCCAGGAAAGTGAAGAGTATTCCATTGATCGGGAGTGCGTGCTAAGGTGGACCAAGAAGGAGCGGAGCAGCAGGTGGGAGAACGCGGAGGTCCGGATCTACCAAGATTGGAGCGCGGAGGTGGCGAAGAAGAGGGCTGGGTACAATCGGGCGAAGGAGGTGCTGCACAGGAGGGGGGTGAATTTCGGCATGCTGCAGCCGGCGCGTCTGTGGGTCACCTATAAGGATCGACATCATTATTTTGAGTCCCCGGAGGAGGACTCGCAGAAGAGATTTACCAGAATGTTGCCTGGTATGGAGGGCATTAGCTATGAGGAGCGGTTGAATAAACTCGGTTTGTTCTCACTGGAACGAAGGAGGTTGAGGGGAGACCTGATAGAGGTATACAAAATTATGAGGGGCATAGACAGAGTGGCTAGTCAGAGGCTTTTCCCCAGGGTAGAGGGGTCAATTACTAGGGGGCATAGGTTTAAGGTGAGAGGGGCAAGGTTTAGAGTAGATGTACGAGGCAAGTTTTTTACACAGAGGGTAGTGGGTGCCTGGAACTCGCTGCCGGAGGAGGTTGTGGAAGCAGGGACGATAGTGACATTTAAGGGGCATCTTGACAAATACATGAATAGGATGGGAATAGAGGGATACGGACCCAGGAAGTGTAGAAGATTGTAGTTTAGTCGGGCAGCATGGTCGGCACGGGCTTGGAGGGCCGAAGGGCCTGTTCCTGTGCTGTACATTTCTTTGTTCTTTTGTTCTTTGTTGTTCACCCAGGGGATCAGGAGAGGGGGATTGGTGAGCTCCCACTAAAAAGGGCGGAGAGGAGTTTCAGGTACCTAGGGGTCCAGGTGGCTAGGAGTTGGGGGGCCCTGCATACGTTTAACTTCACGAGACTGGTGGAGCAAATGGAGGAGGAGTTTAAGAGGTGGGACGTGCTGCCACTCTCCCTGGCGGGTAGGGTGCAGTCAGTTAAAATGACGGTGCCCCCGAGATTTTTGTTCCTGTTCCAGTGCCTCCCCATCCTGATCCCTAAGGCCTTTTTCAGGCGGGTTAATAGGAGCATTATGGGGTTTGTGTGGGCGCAGAAGACGCCGAGGGTGAGAAGGGTGTTCCTGGAGCGGTGCAGGGATAGGCGGGGGTTGGCGCTGCCTAACCTCAGTGGGTATTATTGGGCCGCCAACGTGGCGATGGTGCGTAAGTGGGTGATGGAGGGGGATGAGGCGGCATGGAAGAGGCTGGAGATGGCGTCCTGTGTGGGCACGAGCCTGGAGGCGCTGATGACGGCGCCGCTGCCGCTTCCTCCAACGAGGTATACCACGAGCCCGGTGGTGACGGCTACCCTCAAAATTTGGGGGCAATGGAGATGTCACAGGCGGGAGGTGGGGGCCTCGGAGTGGGCCCCGATACGGGGGAACCACCGGTTTGTCCCGGGGAGGATGGACGGAGGGTTTCTGAGCTGGCACAGGGCAGGTATTAGAAGGATGGGGGACCTGTTTGTGGACGGGAAGTTCGCGAGCCTGGGTGAGCTGGAGGAGAGGTTTGGGCTCCCCCCGGGGAACACCTTCAGATATATGCAGGTAAGGGCGTTTGTTCGGCGGCAGGTGGTGGAGTTCCCACTGTTGCCGCCACGTGGGGTCCAGGACAGGGTGCTGTCGGGGGTGTGGGTTGGAGAGGGGAGGATCTCGGCAATGTATCAGGTGATGCAGGAGGAGGAGGAGGCCTCGGTGGAGGAGCTAACGGGTAAGTGGGAGGAGGAGTTGGGTGAGGAGATTGACGAGGGGACGTGGGCGGATGCCCTGGGGAGGGTGAACTCTTCCTCCTCTTGCGCGAGGCTCAGCCTCATACAATTTAAGGTGCTGCATAGGGCTCGCATGACCAGGGCACGGATAAGCCGGTTCTTTGGGGGCGAGGACAGGTGTGTTAGGTGCTCAGGGAGCCCATCAAATCACACCCACATGTTCTGGGCGTGCCCAGTGCTGGAGGACTTTTGGAAGAGTGTATCGAGGACGGTGTCGAGGGTGGTAGGTTCCAGGGTCAAGCCGGGCGGGGGCTCACAATATTTGGGGTGGCAGAGGAGCCGGGAGTGCAGGAGGCGAAAAAGGCCGGTATTCTGGCCTTTGCGTCCCTGGTAGCCTGGCGAAGGATTCTGCTTCAGTGGAAGGATGCGAGACTTCCTGGCAGAACGTTAGAAGATGGTCAGAAGCGGCAGCAACCCGGGGGGGGGGGGGGGGGGGGGCTCAGTTTGTTGTTCTTGAGTGGGCGTGTATATTTGCTTTTGTGTTGATGAAGGCTGTAATTTATTATTTATGTATACGGGGGGGGGTTGTTCTTTTCTTTCTGTGTTTTGTTGTTGATATTTTGTGAACATTTGAATAAAATTTATTTTTAAAAAAAGACAAAGACTCAACAAAGTGCGGGTCATACAGACCCATCTCACTCCTAAACACTGATGCCAAAGTCCTGGTGAAGGCGACTGAAGAGTTACGTGCCAGAGGTAATGGCGGATGATCAGACCGGCTTTGTCAAGGTAAGACAGCAAACAGCAATCAGAAGCCTGCTGAACGTGATCATGACCCCATCCGGGGAAGAGGCCCCAGAGGTGATCATCTCCCTAGACGCAGAGAAGGCTTTCAACATGGTCGAATGGAGGCACCTCACAGAGGTACTGGAATTGGTTTTGGTTTGGGTTCAGGCCAGTGTTCACTTTATGGCTGAAACTACTGTACAGCGCTCCCATGCGAGCATACGGGCAAACACCACCAGCTCTGGATCCTTCCGGCTGCACAGAGGAATGAGGCAGGGTTGCCAACTGCACCCACTATTATTTGCCCCAGCAATCGAGCCACTGGCTATTGCTCTCAGATCAGTGGAGGGGTGCAGCGGCATTAAGAGGGGAAACATCCAGATTCCTCCTGAAAAATTAATCATGCCATTTGTGTGGAGGGGGGGGGGGGGAAGGAGCAGAAAGAACCTGAGGATCAGGAAAAAGATGCTACAAAGGAGGAGGAACATGGGGAACCTGCTTATCCCGAACCTCCAATTTTACCACTGTGCTGCTACCACACAAAGGGTACGGGGATGGGTCTTGACGGGGGCGGAATGGGTTAAGATGGAGGAGAACTCCTGTATGGGGACATCCCATCGAGTGTGGCCATGGCCCCCTCCAGTCCCCCCCAGCCAGATACTCAAAAAGCCCAGTGGTAGTAGCCACGCTGAGAACGTGGCACCAACTGCAGTACCACTTGGTATAACTGCGATGTCTGTTATGCCTCCCATCTGCAAAAACCACAAATTCATCCCCACGACGATGGACACCTCCGTCAAATGGTGGAGACAGGACGAAAGGACACTGAAGGTAGGGGACCTATACATGGAGGGTAGAATAGCGACCCTGGGGGAACTCACGGACAAGCCCCAACTCCTGAAAGGGAACGAGCTAAGATACATGCAAATTAGAAACTTCCTCTGAAAAGAGACAATGACGTTCCCCAGAGCTAGGACACTCAGGTCAGTGGGGCAAAGTTGAGAGATGTTCGAGGCAGGTTTTTTTTACACAGAGGGTGGTGAGTGGAACGCACTGCCAGGGGAGGTTGTGGAAGCAGATACATTAACGGCGTTCAAAAGATCTCTTGACAAATACATAGATAAGATAGGTATAGAGGGATACGGCATTGGGAAGTGCTGAGGGTTTTGGCCAAGGGTGGTATCATGACCAGTACAGGCTTGGAGGGCCGAAGGGTCTGTTCCTGTGCTGTATTGTTCTCACTACTGGACAGACTTCTGACCGTGGGCGAACTAGAATGCGGTAAATACGTTGACAGGAACGGATTACTGCTAAAGGAGGAACGGTCACCCCTCGACAAGCCACATGAGAAATGGGAGGGGGAACTGGGCATGGAGATAGTGGGAGGACTCTGAATCTAAGCACTTGCACAGGGCAAACACCACCTCCACATGCGCAGGACTGAGCTTAACGCAGCTATAAGTGGTACACAGGGCACACCTGACCAGGACAAGAATGAGCGGGTTCTTCCCAGTGGTGGAAGGCAAATGTGAACGGTGCTAAGGAGGCCTGGCCAAACATACCCACACGTTCTGGTCCTGTCCCAGACTTAACGGTTACTGGCCAGCCTTTTTTGAGGCTATTTCCAAGGTTGTGGGGCGAGGGTGAAACCGTGCCTGCTCGTGGGAGGCTTTGCGGTATCAGAGCAGCCAGAGCTCTCTACGGGGAGAAAGGCAGATGCCCTAGCCTTTGCCTCCCTTATTGCCTAATGAAGACAACTCCTCTGTCCCACATAATTTTGTTTCCTGGTTACTTTTTGGTTGTACGTACGCAGGCCCCAGTTTGGGTCTTTTTTTTCCTATTTTTTTCCTGTTAGGTTGGATATCGCTATTAACGCTACTGTGTATTACACACGTTATTGTAAATAATGCCGAAAGCCAATAAAAATGCTTTTTTTAGAAGTTAGCATAAGGAAGATAAGTAATAGTATTCTTATTGAGGCATAATCTTTTGTTAAAAAAAGGAGTAAATAAGGGGTTTAAGAGTAGTCATGGCAGGAGAGCTCGCACCCATAATATGCTCCTCCTGTGCTATGTGGCAAATCATGGAACCTTCAGTTATCCCTGGTGACCATGTGTGCAGGAAGTCTGTAATGCTGAGCAAGTCTGGGTAGCATGTTCAGTGAGATTGTCACACCGCAGGTGAAGATTGAACAGGTAGGAAGGGCATAGGTGACCACCAGGCAGAGTAGAGGAAGGCAGGTAGGGCAGGAGTCCCCTGTGGCCCTATGGATACTTTTGGGGGAGATGACTGTACAGGGTAAAGCAGTGGCCAACTTCATGGCACCATGGGTGAATCTGCTGCACAAGAGGGGAGGAGGAAGAACGGCAGGACTTCAGTGGTTCAAATGTAAGGGGGACAGACATGCATTTCTGTGGCCGCAAAAGAGAATTCAATTCAGTAAGTTTTCAAGTGCTGGTCGACAAGGATAAGGGTGGCCCTAGGGTGAATGTGCTAAATTGGGGGAAGGCTAATTATAACAATATTAGGCGGGAACTGAAGAACCTAGATTGGGGGCGGATGTTTGAGGGTAAATCAACATCTGACATGTGGGAGGCTTTCAAATGTCAGTTGAAAGGAATTCAGGACCGGCATGTTCCTGTGAGGAAGAAGGATAAATACAACAAATTTTGGGAACCTTGGATAACGAGAGATATTGTAGGCCTCGTCAAAAAGAAAAAGGAGGCATTTGTCAGGGCTAGAAGGCTGGGAACAGCCGAAGCCTGTGTGGAATATAAGGAAAGTAGGAAGGAACTTAAGCAAGGAGTCAGGAGGCTAAAAGGGGTCACGAAAAGTCATTGGCAAATAGGGTTAAGTAAAATCCCAAGGCTTTTTACACATACATAAAAAGCAAGAGGGTAGCCAGGGAAAGGGTTGGCCCACTGAAGGATAGGCAAGGGAATCTATGTGTGGAGCCAGAGGAAATAGGCGAGGTACTAAATGAATACTTTGCGTCAGTATTCACCAAAGAGAAGGAATTAGTGGATGTTGAGTCTGGAGAAGGGTAGCCTGGATCACATTGAGATCCAAAAAGACGAGGTGTTGGGCGTCTTGAAAAATATTAAGGTAGATAAGTCCCCAGGGCCTGATGGCATCCACCCCAGAATTCTGAAGAAGGCAAGAAGATTAAATTGCTGAGGCCTTGACAGAAATCTTTGAATCCTCACCGTCTTCAGGTGATGTCCTGGAGGACTGGAGAATAGCCAATGTTGTTCCTTTGTTTAAGAAAGGTAGCAAGGATAATCCCGGGAACTACAGGCCGGTGAGCCTTACGTCAGTGGTAGGGAAATTACTGGAGAGTATTCTTTGAGACAGGCTCTAACAGGAGTCAATGGACGTATTAGTGATAGGCAGCCCGGTTTTGTGAAGGGGAGGTCGTGTCTCACTAACTTGATAGAGTTTTTCGAGGAGGTCACAAAGATGATTGATGCAGGTAGGGCAGTGGATGTTGTTCATATGGACTTCAGTAAGGCCTTTGACAAGGTCCCTCATGGCAGACTGGTACAAAAGGTAAAGTCACACGGGATCAGAGGTGAGCTGTCAAGGTGGATACAGAACTGGCTAGGTCATAGAAGGCACAGAGTAGCAATGGAAGGGTGCTTTTCTGATTGGAGGGCTGTGACCAGTGGTGTTCCGCAGGGATCAGTGCTGGGACCTTTGCTGTTCGTAGTATATATAAATGATTTGGAGGAAAATGTAACTGGTCTGATGAGTAAGTTTGCGGATGACACAAAGGTTGGTGGAATTGTGGATAGTGATGAGGATTGTCAGAGGATACATCAGGATTTAGATCGTTTGGAGACTTGGGCGGAGAGATGGCAGATGGAGTTTAATCCGGACAAATGTGAGGTAATGCATTTTGGAAGGATAATGCAGGTAGGGAATATACAGTGAATGGTAGAACCCTCAGGAGTATTGACAGTCAGAGAGATCTAGGTGTACAGGTCCACAGGTCACTGAAAGGGGCAACACAGGTGGAGAAGGTAGTCAAGAAGGCATATGGCATGCTTGCCTTCATTGGCCAGGGCATTGAGTATAAAAATTGGCAACTCATGTTGCAACCTTAGTGTTCAATTCTGGTCGCCACACTACCAGAAGGATGTGGAGGCTTTAGAGAGGGTGCAGAAGATTTACTAGGATGTTGCCTGGTATGGAGGGCATTAGCTATGAGGAGCGGTTGAATAAACTCACTTCGTTCTCACTGGAACGACGGAGGTTGAGGGGCGACCTGAAAGAGGTCTACAAAATTATGAGGGGCATAGACAGAGTGGATAGTCAGAGGCTTTTCCCCAGGGTAGACGGGTCAATTACTAGGGGGCATAGGCTGAAGGTGCGAGGGGCAAGGTTTAGAGTAGATGTACGAGGCAAGCCTTTTTTATTTTTACACAGAGGGTAGTGGGTGCCTGGAACTCGCTGCCGGAGGAGGTGGTGGAAGCAGGGACGATAGTGATGTTTAAGGGGCATCTTGACAAATACATGAATAAGATGGGAACAGAGGGATATGGTCCCCAGAGGTGTAGAAGATTTTAGTTCAGACGGGCAGCATGGTCGGCACGGGCTTGGAGACCGAAGGGCCTGTTCCTGTGCTGTACTTTCCTTTGTTCTTTGTTCGTTCTAGAATGCTGCCTCCCTGGTGCCAGGATTAGGGCAAACAGACAGGTATCATGGTACATATTGGGACCAATGATATAGGCAGAAAAAGGGATGAGTCCTGAAAGTAGAATTTCGGGAGCTTGGAAGTAGATTAAAAATCGACCCAGGACTTCTGGGTGTGGCTATGCAGAGCTAGGTCGCATATTCGGTAGCTACCGCTTGGAACGGACTTTTGGGCTCTTTACAGGGCCCCCACGGCATTTGTTTGACATTTCTTGGTGTGGGAAGAAGACTGCAACATTCCCCTGACAATGTCTCACAGGAATGGTATGTCTCTTGGTTACCAGACCTGGCAGAAACAGTAAAAGATTTGGCTGTAACTGCAGGGGAGAGAGGGGCCTCTTCCGGCATGCAAGCGGGGGAAGGGCAAGCTTAAAGCTGCAAGCTGACTTGAGGGCCTTTATTAAAAGGTGAATTCTAGCAGCAGAGGGAACAACTGTGAAAAGATCTACCAAGGCCATTGAAGAAGTGGGGACGAGGCTTCCGGTGGCGGCCATGGAGGAGTAGGTCGCGCATTCTGGAACAGACTCTCAGACCTTTTTCAGGGGTTTCCACAGACTTTTTGGGGCAGATTGGTGAAGCGAACACTGCCAAAAGGATTCCCTCTCGAGACTTCCGGTTGCGGCTATGCGGAGTGAAGTCGCACATTCCGCGGCTCCCGCAAAAACGGACTTTTGGGCTCTTTTCAGGGCCCCCAAGGGCACTTTTTCGACGTTTCCCGGTGTGGGAAGGAGTTGTTAATAGCTCCCCGTCAGTATATGGCTTTAACTAGGAGCGGGGTGACAAAAAAAGGTGGTGGTGGACCAGAAGAAGGGAGGAAGGGAGGGATGAAGGACAAAATGGCGGCGGGCGGAGACCAGGCAGCGTGGAAGCAATGGGCGGAGGAGCAACAGGAGGGTATCCAGCGCTGCCTCAGAGAGATTAAAACGGACCTGCTAGAGCCGATGAATGCTTCTATTGATAAGCTGCTGGAGACACAGACGGCCCAGGGGGTGGTGATCCGAGAGGCTCGACAAAAGATCTCTGACAATGAGGACAAGATCTTAGGCCTGGCGGTAAAGGTGGAGGCGCACGAGGTGCTCCACAAGAAATGGCAGGAGCGGTTCGAGGAGATGGAGAATAGGTTGAGGCGGAAGAATCTGCGGATTCTGGGCCTCCCGGAGGGGCTGGAGGGGCCGGACGTGGGGGCCTATGTGGTCACCATGTTGAACTCGCTGATGGGAGCGGGGTCCTTCCAGGGGCCCCTGGAGCTGGGCGGGGCCCATAGAGTGTTGGCGAGGAGGCCCAAGGCTAACAGCCTTCGCGGGCGGTGCTGGTGCGGTTCCATCGGTTCGTCGATCGGGAGTGTGTGCTCAGGTGGGCCAAGGAGAGGGGCAGCAGTTGGGAGAACGCGGAGGTTCGAATATACCAGGACTGGAGTGCGGAGGTGGCGAAGAAGAGGGCCGGGTACAATCGAGCGAAGGCGGTGCTGCACAGGAAGGGGGTGAGGTTTGGCATGCTGCAGCCGGCACGACTGTGGGTTACCTACAAGGACCGGCACCATTATTTTGAGTCTCCGGAGGAGGCGTGGGCCTTTGTTCAGGCCGAGAAGCTGGACACAGACTGAGGGTCGGGATGGGCGATTGGGGACTGCGGTGGATATGTTATGCCTATTTTTGGTTCGGGGTAGGGGGGGGCCTTTGCATTGTTTTGGGTTTCTTTTTCTCTGTGCTTTTCCCTTTCGGGTTGGGGAGGGTGGATGGGGCGGGTTGGGCACTGTTTCGGTTGGTGGCGGGGCCTGGTAGGTGGAGAGCGCGGGCTTTTTTCCCCGCACCGAAGACTTGGGGGGGGGGGGGGGGGGGCGGTGCGGGGAAGTGAGGATTGTTTCCCGCGCTTAGCACGGAGGGGGGAGGGGGCTAGCCTGTGGATGGGGAGCAGGAGAGGAGGGTGTGCCACACAATGGGTGGAGTCGAAGGGGAGGTGGGAGCGGCTGGGGACAGCAGGAGTCAGCTGACTTGAGGAAGTGCAAGGGGGGGGGGGGGGAGTAAACCAGCTAGGATGGGTCCTAGCCGGAGGTGGGGGGTGGGGGGGAATCGAGTTGCTGCTGCTAAGGTCAAGGAGGAGCTGGAGTGAGTGGGAGGGGGTCGGGACGGGGGGTATGCCGCTGTGGGGAAGGGGCCGGGTGTGGGGTGCGGGTGCGTGGCTGGCCGAGGAGGGGTCATGGCTAGTCGGCGGGGGAGGGGGGCGGGTAGCCCCCTGATCCGGCTGATAACCTGGAATGTAAGGGGACTGAATGGGCCGGTTAAGAGGGCCCGCGTGTTCGCGCACCTGAAGGGGCTCAAGGCGGATGTGGTTATGCTCCAGGAGACACACCTGAAGGTGGCAGACCAGGTAAGACTGAGGAAAGGGTGGGTAGGTCAGGTGTTTCATTCGGGGCTGGATGCCAAAAATCGAGGGGTGGCTATCTTGGTGGGAAAGAAGGTGTCATTTGAGGCGTCGAGCATTGTGGCAGATAATGGCGGTAGGTACATAATGGTAAGTGGTAAGTTGCAGGGAGAGAGGGTGGTACTGGTCAATGTGTATGCTCCGAACTGGGACGATGCGGGTTTTATGCGGCGTATGTTGGGTTGGATCCCAGACTTGGAAGTGGGGGGCCTGATAATGGGGTAGACTTTAACACTGTGTTGGATCCAGCACTGGATCACTCCAGGTGTAGGACGGGTAGGAAGCCGGCGGCGGCTAGAGTGTTGAGGGGATTTATGGACCAAATGGGAGGGGTGGACCCTTGGAGATTTGCAAGGCCGGGGGCGAGGAAATTTTCATTCTTCTCATGTCCATAAGGCTTATTCTCGAACCGACTTTTTCATTTTGAGTAGGGCGCTGATAGCGAGAGTAGAGGATACCGAGTATTCGGCAATAGCCATTTCGGACCACGCCCCGCATTGGGTGGACTTGGAGATGGGGGAGGAGAGGGACCAGCGCCCGCTGTGGCGCTTGGAGGTGGGGCTGTTGGCGGACGAGGAGGTGAGCGAGTGGGTCCGAGGAAGTATAGAGAGGTACTTGGAGACCAACGACAACGGGTAGGTCCAAGTGGGGATGGTATGGGAGGCACTGAAGGCGGTGGTGAGGGGAGAGCTGATCTCCATTAGGGCCCACAAGGAGCGGAGGGAGAGGGAGAGGCTGGTGGGGGAGATGGTGAGGGTAGACAGGAGGTATGCGGAAGAGCCCGAGGAAGGATTGTTGAGGAAGAGGCGCAGGCACCAGGCCGAATTCGACCTGGTGACCACCAGGAAGGCGGAGGTGCAGTGGAGGAAGGCCCAGGGGGCGGTCTACGAGTATGGGGAAAAGGCAAGCCGGATGCTGGCGCATCAGCTTCGGAAGCGGGACGCAGCTAGGAAGATCGGGGGAGTTAAGGACAGGGGAGGGAGCGTGGTGCAGAGTGGGGTTGGCATCAGTGGGGTCTTCAGGGACTTCTACGAGGAATTGTACCGATCCGAGTCCCCACGGGAGGGATGGGCCGTTTCCTGGACCAATTGAAGTTTCCAAAGGTGGAAGAGGGACTGGTGGCGGGACTGGGGCCCCCGATTGGGCTGGAGGAGCTGATCAAAGGGATAGGAAGCATGCACGCGGGGAAGGCACCGGGGCCGGACGGTTTCCTGGTCGAATTCTATAAAAAATATATGGACCTGTTGGGCCCACTGTTAGTTAGGACCTTTAATGAGGCAAGGGAGGGGGGGGGGGGGGGGCTTTACCCCCGACGATGTCCCGGGCACTGATCTCCTTGATCCTGAAGTGGGACAAGGATCCCGTGCAATGTGGGTCTTACAGACCGATTTCCTTGCTAAATGTAGATGCCAAGGTGCTGGCAAAGGTCTTAGCCACGAGGATTGAGGGCCGCAGATCATCCATGAAGACCAGACGGGGTTTGTGAAGGGCAGACAGTTGAACGCGAATGTGCAGAGGCTTTTGAACGTTATCATGATGCAAGCGAGGGAGGGGGAGGCCGAGATAGTGGTGGCGATGGACGCTGAGAAAGCCTTCGATATGGTAGAGTGGGGGTACCTGTGGGAGGTGCTGAAGTGGTTCGGGTTTGGGGAGGCGTTTGTCAGGTGGGTTAGACTGTTGTATGAGGTCCCGATGGCGAGTGTGGCCACAAATAGGAGGAGGTCCGAGTACTTTCGGTTGCACCGAGGGACGAGACAGGGGTGTCCCCTGCTCTTCGCACTGGCGATTGAACCCCTGGCTATGGCACTGAGAGAGTCGAGGAACTGGAGGGGGTTGGTGCGGGGTGGGGAGGAGCATAGGGTGTCGCTTTATGCGGACGACCTGTTGCTGTATGGGGCGGACCCGGTGGGAGGAATGCCAGAGGTAATGAGGATCCTTAGGGAATTCGGGGACTTTTCGGGGTACAAGCTCAATATGGGGAAGAGCGAGCTATTCGTAGTTCAGCTAGGGGACCAGGAGAGGGGGATTGGCGAGCTCCCACTAAAAAGGGCGGAGAGGAGCTTCAGATATTTGGGGGTCCATGTGGCCAGGAGCTGGGGGGCCCTGCATAGGCTTAACTTTACAAGGCTGGTGGAGCAAATGGAGGAGGAGTTCAAGAGGTGGGACGCGTTGCCGCTGTCCTTGGCGGGTAGGGTGCAGTCAGTCAAAATGACGGTGCTCCCAAGGTTTTTGTTCCTGTTCCAGTGCCTCCCCGTGTTTATCCCGAAGGCTTTTTTCAGGCGGGTTAACAGGAGTATAATGGGGTTTGTGTGGGCGCGAGGGACACCGAGGGTGAGAAGGGTGTTCCTGGAGCGGAGTAGAGATAGGGGGGGGCTGGCGCTGCCCAACCTCTGTGGGTACGACTGGGCCGCCAATGCGACGATGATGCGCAAGTGGGTGATGGAGGGGGAGGGGGCTGCATGGAAGAGGCTGGAGATGGCGTCCTATGTGGGTACGAATCTGGGGGTGCCAGCAACGGTGCCGCTGCCGCTCCCTCCAAGGAGGTGTACCACGAGCCCTGGTGGTGGCGGCCCTCAAAATTTGGGGGCAGTGGCGGCGGCATAGGGGGGAAGTTGGGGCCTCGGCGTGGACCCCATTACGGGGGAACCACCGGTTCGCCCCAGGAAGAACAGGTGGAGGGTTTTCGGGGTGGCACAGGGCAGGGATGCGAAAGTTGAGGGACCTGTTTGTGGACGGGAGGTTCGCGAGCTTGGGTGAGCTGGAGGAGAAGTACGGGCTCCCCCCGGGGAACACCTTCAGGTACTTACAGGCAAGGGCGTTTGCCAGACGGCAGGTGGTGGAATTCCCGCGGCTACTGCCACACACAGTACAGGACAGGGTGCTCTCGGGGGGATGGGTGGGAGTGGGGCAGATCTCGGAAACTTACCAGGTGATGCAGGAGGAGGAGGAGGCCTCGGTGGTGGAGTTGAAAGGTAAGTGGGAGGAGGAGTTGCGAGAGGAGATCGAAGAGGGGATGTGGGCAGATGCCCTAGGGAGGGTGAACATTCCTCATCGTGCGCGAGGCTCAGCCTCATACAGTTAAAGTGCTGCACAGGGCACACATGACCGGGACAAGGATGAGCCGGTTCTTTGGGGGTGAGGACAGGTGTGTTAGGTGCTCAGGGAGCCCAGCAAATCACACCCATATGTTCTGGGCATGCCCAGCGCTGGAGGAATTTTGGAATGGCGTAGCGAGGACGGTGTCGAGGGTGGTAGGATCCAGGGTTAGACCGGGCTGGGGGCTCACAATATTTGGGGTGGCAGAGGAGCTGGGAGTGCAGGAGGCGAAAGAGGCTGGAATTCTGGCCTTTGCGTCCCTGGTAGCCCGGCGAAGGATTCTCCTTCAGTGGAAAGATACGAGGCCCCCAAGCATGGAATCCTGGATCAGCGATATGGCAGGGTTCATTAAATTGGAGAGGGTGAAATTCGCCTTGAGAAGGTCGGTACAAGGGTTCTTTAGGCGGTGGCAACCGTTCTTAGACTTTCTGGCAGAGCGATAGACATTGGTCAATGGCAGCAGCAGCTCGGGGGGGGGGGGGGTACTTTATTTTTGTTTCTGTTATTTACACTGGAGGGTCTGAGGGGGTGTATACACCTGTTGTCTTAAGTCGGGGTGTTAATGTTAATTTATTATTTATGTACAGGTGTGGGGGGGGGGGGGAGGGGTTTGGGGGTTACTTTTTTAGATTGTGTTTTGTACTTAACCCTGTTGGGTTCTTTTTTCTTTCTCATTTTGTTATTGATGTTTTGTGAAAACCTTTAATAAAAATTATTTTTTTTTAAAAATCGACCCAGGAAGTAGCAAACTCTGGCTACTTCCAGTGCCAAGTGCTGTTGAGTATAGAAATAGGAGGTTAGTCCAGATAAATGTGTGGCTCGGGAGATAGTGCAGGAGGGAGGGTTTTAGAATTCTGGGACATTGGGTCCATTTTTAAGGATGATGAGACCTTTACAGAGCGAATAGGTTACACCCTCCTTGCAGGGAGGGCTGTTAGTGCTGTTAGGAAGGTGGAATCTAACTTGGCAGGGGGCAGAAATCATTAGAGAAGGGGGAGATACACAGCCAAAATTGGAAAAGACAAGTAAGCCAGGAAGGCATAGGTGTTATGGGACAGTTAAGTCACAAGGGAGTTTGGCAAGATTGGACAGTATTTTAATGCAAGGAGTCTGGCGAACAAGGCAGATGAGTTGAGAACAAAAACAAAGAGCAAAGAAAAGTACAGCACAGGAACAGGCCCTTCGGCCCTCCAAGCCTGCGCTGACCATGCTGCCCATCTAAACTAAAATCTTCTACACTTCCTGGGTCCATATCCCTCTATTCCCATCCTATTCATGTATTTGTCAAGATGCCCCTTAAATGTCACTATCGTCCCTGCTTCCACCACCTCCTCCGGCAGCGAGTTCCAGGCACCCACTCCCCTCTGTGTAAAAAAAAAAAAAAAAAAAAAACTTGCCTCGTACATCTCCTCTAAACCTTGCCCTTCACACCTTAAACCTATGCCCCCTAGTAATTGACCCCTCTACCCTGGGGAAAAGCCTCTGACTATCCACTCTTGTCTATACCCCTCATAATTTTGTAGACCTCTATCAGGTCGCCCCTCAACCT
Source organism: Scyliorhinus torazame (assembly GCF_047496885.1). Classification (NCBI taxonomy): domain Eukaryota; kingdom Metazoa; phylum Chordata; class Chondrichthyes; order Carcharhiniformes; family Scyliorhinidae; genus Scyliorhinus; species Scyliorhinus torazame. The sequence goes on along the minus strand of NC_092727.1, from coordinate 66,328,116 downwards.
CCTTCATTCCAGTGAGAACAAACCAACTTTATTCAACCTCTCCTCATAGCTAATGCCCTCCATACCAGGCAACATCCTGGTAAATCTCTTCTGCACCCTCTCTAAAGCCTCCACATCCTTCTGGTAGTGTGGCGACCAGAATTGAACACTATACTCCAAGTGTGGCCTAACTAAGGTTCTATACAGCTGCAACATGACTTGCCAATTTTTATACTCAATGCCCCGGCCAATGAAGGCAAGCATGCCGTATGCCTTCTTGACTACCTTCTCCACCTGTGTTGCCCCTTTCAGTGACCTGTGGACCTGTACACCTAGATCTCTCTGACTTTCAATACTCTTGAGGGTTCTACCATTCACTGTATATTCCCTTCTTGGAGGGCATGAATTTAAAAATGGGGGTATGATGTCATTGCTGTCACTGAGACATGGTTGAGAGAGGGGCAGGATTGGCAGCTCAATATTCCAGGACATAGGATCTTCAAGTGAGACAAAGAAGGATCGTAAAATAGGAGGGCTGTCACAATTTTGATCAGGGAATCAATTACAGCAGTAAAGAGGGATAAAATCCAAAAAGGAGCAATCATATTTCTGGGAGTGCTTTATAGGCCCCCTAATAGTTCGAGAGAAATAGAAGAGCAGATATGTAGGCAGATTTTAGAGAAGTGTAAAAGTAACAGGGTAATGATTATGGGATTATAGTGGTGCCCAGAACTGTACAGAATATTCCAGTTGATGTCTAACTAGTATCTCGTATAAATTCAGCATATAATCCTTTTTCTTTTACTTTATGCCCCTATTAATAAAACCCAGAATATTATAAGCTTTATAACTGCTCTCTTCACCTGTCCTGTCACCTTTAATGACCTATGCACAAATGCACCCAGGTCCCTCTGCTCCTGCACCCTTTTAAGAGTTTCAACCCTTATTATAAATTGTCTCTCCATGTTCGTCCTATCAAAATGCATCACCTCACACTTTGCCGTATTGAAATTCATCTGCCACCTATTTGCCCACATCAGCAACTTGTCTATGTACTTTTGAAGTTCTACACTATCACAGAATCACAGCATAATACAGCACAGAAGCGGTCCTTCGGCCCATTGAGTCTGCACCAATGCATGAAAAACAACTGACCTGATAATTTTTTAAAAAATTATCTTTATTGCCACAAGTAGGCTTACATTAACACTGCAATGAAGTTACTATGAAAAGCCCCTAGTGGCCACATTCCAGCTCCTGTTCGGGTACTGAGAGGGAGAATTCAAAATGTCCAAATTACCTAACAGCACGTCTTTTAAGGCTTACATAGAAAATACAGCACAGAAAAGGCCCTTCGGCCCACGATGTTGTGCCGAACCTTTGTCCTAGATTAATCGTAGATTATCATTGAATTTACAGTGCAGAAGGAGGCCATTCGGCCCTTTGAGTCTGCACCGGCTCTTGGAAAGAGCACCCTACCCAAACTCAACACCTTTACCCAACACCAAGGGCAATTTGGACATTAAGGGCAATTTATCATTGGCCAATTCACCTAACCTGCACATCTTTGGATTGTGGGAGGAAACCGGAGCACCCGGAGCACACGGGGAGGACGTGCAGACTCCGCACAGTCAGTGACCCAAGCCGGAATCGAACCTGGGACCCTGGAGCTGTGAAGCAATTGTGCTATCCACAATGCTACCGTGCTGCCCTTGAGAACAAATAAATCTACACTATATCATTTAACCGTAATCCATGTACCTATCCAATAGCTGCTTGAAGGTCCCTAATGTTTCCGACTCAACTACTTCCACAGGCAGTGCATTCCATGCCCCCACTACTCTCTGGGTAAAGAACCTACCTCTGATATCCCTCCTATATCTTCCACCTTTCACCTTAAATTTATGTCCCCTTGTAATGGTTTGTTCCACCCGGGGAAAAAGTCTCTGACTGTCTACTCTATCTATTCCCCTGATCATCTTATAAACCTCTATCAAGTCGCCCCTCATCCTTCTCCGTTCTAATGAGAAAAGGCCTAGCACCCTCAACCTTTCCTCGTAAGACCTACTCTCCATTCCAGGCAACATCCTGGTAAATCTTCTTTGCACCTTTTCCAAAGCTTCCACATCCTTCCTAAAATGAGGCGACCAGAACTGTACACAGTACTCCAAATGTGGCCTTACCAAAGTTTTGTACAGCTGCATCATCACCTCACGGCTCTTAAATTCAATCCCTCTGTTAATGAACGCGAGCACACCATAGGCCTTCTTCACAGCTCTATCCACTTGAGTGGCAACTTTCAAAGATGTATGAACATAGACCCCAAGATCTCTCTGCTCCTCCACATTGCCAAGAACTCTACCGTTAACCCTGTATTCCTTGTGGTAGGAAATCGGAGCACCCGGAGGAAATCCATGGAGACACGGGGAGAATGTGCATACAGTGACCCAAGCCAGGAATCGAACCCGAGACCCTGGTGCTGTGAAGCAACAGTGCTAACCACTGTGTTACCGTGCTTACCAAATCCCATTTACCAATACTTGGCCCATAGCTTACAATGTTATGACGTGCCAAGTGCTCATTCACTTATTCTGTAAAGAACGTAAGGGCAACCCACCTCTACTCTTTTCGGCGGGAATTCAGCTGTTGGAGTGGGCGGAGCTACAGTGTCGAGCGGTGAGTATTTAAACTAGCTGCTTCGCTGCTTAAACAGCGGCCACAGGGTCTTTGGGGATAAATTTGAAGAGTGACATTACAGCAAAGCAGTGACCTGATTGGCTGGTAAGGAAAGTGCTCCAATTAGCAGGAGCTGGGAGAAATCTAACTCTTCGTGTGTTGGTAAGTATTGTGATTGGTAAGTAAAATCTTTATTCCTTTCACTTATTCATTATTTGATATTATATTTGTAATCAGTTAAGGTAAAGTGTAAAAATGGCAGGAGATCCCAGACTCGTGTTATGCTCCTCGTGCTCAATGTGGGAGTTCAGGGATGCGGCCAATGCCCCTGACTCCTTCATATGCGGGAAGTGTGTCCAGCTGCAGCTCCTGTTAGACCGCATGCCTGCTCTGGAGCTGCGGATGGACTCACTTTGGAGCAACCGCGATGCTGAGGAGGTCGTGGTTAGCACGTTCAGTGAGTTGGTCACACCGCAGATTAGGATTGATGAGGGGGACAGGGAATGGGTGACAAAACGCAGAGAAAGAGCAGGAAGGCAGTGCAGGTGTCCCCTGCGGTCATCTCCCTCCCAAACAGGTATACCGTTTTGGATACTGTTGGGGGAGATGACTCACTAGGGGAAGGCAGCAGTAGCCAGGCTCATGGCACCATGGCTGGCTCTGCTGCACAGAAGGGCGGGAAAAAGACTGGCAGGGCTATAGTCATAGGGGATTCAATCGTAAGGGGAGTACACAGGCATTTCTGTCGTCGAAAACGAGACTCCCGAATGGTATGTTGTCTCCCGGGTGCACGGGTCAGGGATGTCTCGGATCGGCTGCAGGACATACTGAAGGGGGAGGGTGAACAGCCAGTTGTCGTGGTGCATATAGGCACCAACGATATAGGTAAAAAACGGGATGAGGTCCTACAATCAGAATTTAGGGAGTTAGGAGATAAGTTAAAAAGTAGGACCTCAAAGGTAGTAATCTCAGGATTGCTATCAGTGCCGCGAGGCAGTCAGAGTAGAAATTCAAGAATAGTCAGAATGAATACGTGGCTTGAGAGGTGGTGCAGGAGGGAGGGGTTCAGATTTTTGGGACATTGGAACCGGTTCTAGGGGCGGTGGGACCATTACAAATCGATTGGTCTACACCTGGGCCAGACTGGAACCAATGTCCTAGGGGGTGCTTTTGCTAACACTGTTGGGGAGGTTTTAAACTAATGTGGCAGGGGGATGGGAACCAGATTAGGAAGGTAGCGGTCAGTAAAGATGCAGCAACTAAAGCCAGTAAGGTACTAGATAATAAACTCATTGTGACGAAGGGGAAGAGTAGACAGGGAAGAGATGATGAACGCAAAGGGACAGATGGTCTGAGGTGCATTTGTTTTAATGCGAGAAGTGTAGCTGGTAAGGCAGATGAACTTAGGGCTTGGATTAGTACCTGGGAATATGATGTTATTGGTATTACTGAGACTTGGTTAAGGGAAGGGCAAGATTGGCAACTAAATATCCTAGTGTATAGATGCTTCAGGAGGGATAGAGACGGAGGTGAAAGGGGTGGAGGAGTTGCATTACTGATCAGAGATGATATCACAGCTGTGATTAAGGAGGGCACTATGGAGGATTCGAGCACTGAGGCAATATGGGTAGAGCTAAGAAATAGGAAGTGTGCAGCTACATTGTTGGGGCTTTACTACAGGCCTCCCAAAAGCGAGCATGAAGTAGAGGTACAAATATGTAGACAGATTATAGAAAAATGTAGGAGCAATAGGGTGGTCATGATGGGAGATTTTAACTTCCCCAACATTGAATGGGACACATGTAATGTTGGAGGCGTAGATGGAGGAGAATTTGTAAGGAGCATCCAGTTTTTTTAGAGCAGTATGTAAATAGTCCAACCCAGGAAGGAGCCATACTGGACCTGGTATTGGGGAATGATCTCGGCCAGGTGGTCGAAGTTTCAGTCAGTGATTACTTTGGGAATAACGATCACAATTCCGTAAGTTTTAGAATACTCATGGACAAAGACGAGAGTGGTCCTAAAGGAAGAGTGCTAAATTGGGGAAAGGCCAAGTATATCAAAATTCGGCAGGAGCTAGGGAATGTGGATTGGGAGCAGCTCTTTAAGGGTAAATCCACATTTGAAATGTGGGAGCCTTTTAAGGAAAGGTTGATTAGAGTGCAGGACAGACATGTCCCTGTGAAAATGAGGGATAGAAATAACAAGATTATGGAACCATGGATGACGGGTGGAATTGAGACTAGCTAAGATGAAAAAGGAAGCATTCATAAGATCTAGGCGACTTAAAACTGGTGAAGCTTTGGAGGAATATTGGGAAAGTAAGACAAATCCCAAACGCGCAATAAAGAGGGCTAAAAGGAGTCACAAAATATCTTTGGCTAACAGGGTTAAGGAAAATCCCAAAGCCTTTTATTCGTATATAAGAAGCAAGAGGGTAGCTAGAGAAAGGATTGGCCCACTCAAAGACAAAAGAGGGAATTTATGCGTGGAGTCACAGGAAATGGGTGAGACTCTTAATGAGTACTTTGCATCGGTATTCACCAAGAAGAGGGACATGACGGATGTTGGGGTTAGGGATGGATGTTTAAATACTCTAGGTCAAGTCGGCATAAGGAAGGGGGAGGTTTTGGGCATTCTAAAAGGCATTAAGGTGGACAAGTCCCCAGGTCCGGATGGGATCTATCCCAGGTTACTGAGGGAAGCGAGGGAAGAAATAGCTGGGGCCTTAACAGATATCTTTGCAGCATCCTTGAGCACGGGTGAGGTCCCGGAGGACTGGAGAGTTGCTAATGTTGTCCCCTTATTTAAGAAGGGTAGCAGGGATAATCCAGGGAATTATAGACCTGTAAGCTTTACGTCAGTGGTAGGCAAACTGTTGGAGAAGATACTGAGGGGAAAATTGATATACAGAGAGATCTGGGAGTTCAGGTCCATTGTACCCTGAAGGTGGCAACGCAGGTCGACAGTGGTCAAGAATGCATACAGCATGCTTGCCTTCATCGGACAGGGTATTTAAAAAAAAAAAAATGTTTATTCAAATTTTTCCAACAAAATTTTTGGAATAAACAAACGCCCCCCCCCCCCCCCCCCATAACAAAAAGAAGAACACACACGCCACAATCAAAAATAATACACTATTTATACATTGGGTTTCTCCCGCATATATTAACATTCCCGCATATAATGACATTCAAAAATACCCTTGGGGAACCCCCTCCCCACCCACCCAAATACCCCCCCCTGCCCCCTGGGTTGCTGCTGCTGACCTCCTCCTAGCGCTCCGCGAGATAGTCGAGGAACGGTTGCCACCGCCTGAAGAACCCCTGCAACGACCCTCTCAAGGCAAACTTTATCCTCTCCAGCTTAATGAACCCTGCCGTGTCATTTATCCAGGCTTCCACACTGGGGGGGCTTCGCGTCCTTCCATAATAGTAAGATCCTCCGCCGGGCTACCAGGGACGCAAAGGCCAGGATACCGGCCTCTTTCGCCTCCTGCACTCCCGGCTCGTCCGTTTCCCCAAATAGTGCCAACCCCCAACTCGGCTTGACCTGGACTTTCACCACCTTGGACATAGTCCTCACGAAACCCCTCCAAAACCCATCCACAGTGCCGGGCACAACCAGAACATGTGGACGTGATTCGCCGGGCTTCCCGAGCACCTCCCACATCTGTCCTCCACCCCAAAGAATCTAATCAACCTCGTCCCTGTCATATGCGCTCTGTGAGTAACCTTGAATTGTATTAGGCTGAGCCTGGCGCAAGAGGAAGAGGAGTTAACCCTATTCAGGGCATCAGCACACAGACCCTCATCAATCTCCTCCCCAAGCTCCTCCCCCCACTTGCCCTTTAGCTCCTCTACCGAAACCTCCTCCTCTTCTTTCATCTCTTGACAGATCGCCAAAACCTTGCCTTCTCCGACCCATACACCCGAAATCACACTGTCCTGAATCCTCTGTGCTGGGAGCAACGGGAATTCCCTCACCTGCCGCCTCACAAACGCCCTCACTTGCATATACCTGAACGCATTTCCCGGGGGTAACCCAAACTTCTCCAGCGCCCCTAGGCTCGCAAACGTTCCATCTATAAACAGGTCCCCCATTCTTCTGATCCCTGCCCGATGCCAGCTCCGAAACCCCCCATCCATCCTTCCCGGGACGAACCGATGGTTCTCCCGAATCGGGGACCAAACCGAGGCTACCGCCTCGCCCCTATGCCGCCTCCACTGCCCCCAGATCTTCAACGTTGCCACCACCACCGGACTCGTGGTGTACCTTGTCGGCAAGAGCGGCAGCGGTGCCGTCACCAGCGCCCTCAGGCTTGTGCCCCTGCAGGACGCCATCTCCAACCTCTTCCACGCCGCCCCCTCTCCCTCTATTACCCACTTACGGATCATCGCCACGTTGGCTGCCCAATAGTAGCCGCACAGATTCGGCAGCGCCAGCTACGCTCCAGAAACACCCTCTTTACCCTCGGGGTCTTATTTGCCCACACGAAACCCACACCTACCCGTTTAAAAAAGGCCTTGGTAATCATAATGGGAAGGCATTGGAACACAAAGGCTTCTACCTCGGGAGGACCATCATTTTAACCGACTGTAGCCTGCCCGCTAGCGAGAGTGGCAGCACATCCCATCTTTTGAAATCCTCCTCCATCTGCTCCACCAACCACGTCAAATTGAGCTTATGCAGGGCCCCCCGGCTCCCAGCCACCTGGATCCCCAAGTACCGAAAGTTCCTTTCCGCCCTCTTCAATGGTAGGTCGTCTATCCCCCTTCCCTGGTCGCACCACAAAGAGCTCACTTTTCCCTATGCTGAGCTTATAGCCCGAGAAGTCCCCAAACTCCCTTAAGATCCACATGACCTCCACCATCCCCTCCACTGGATCTGCCACATACAGCAACAGATCGTCCGCATACAGTGACACCCGATGTTCCTCTCCCCCTCGGACCAACCCCCTCCATTTCCTGGACTCCCTTAGTGCCATGGCCAAAGGCTCGATTGCCAATGCAAACAAGGGGGAAAGGGGGCACCCCTGCCTCGTCCCTCGGTACAGCCGAAAGTACTCAGACCTCCGCCAATTCGTAGCCACACTCGCCACCGGGGCTCTATATAGGAGCCTGACCCAACTGCTAAACCCCTCCCCGAACACAAACCTCCGCATCACTTCCCAAAGATACTCCCACTCCACCCGGTCGAAGGCCTTCTCCGCGTCCATAGCTGCCACTACCTCCGCCGCTCCCTCCACCGATGGCATCATAATCACGTTGAGGAGCCTCCGCTGCCTGCCCTTTACAAATCCCGTCTGGTCCTCATGAATCACCCCAGGGACACAGTCCTCAATTCTCGTAGCCAGCACTTTTGCCAGCAACTTAGCATCCACATTGAGGAGCAAGATCGGTCTATACGACCCACATTGCAGTGGGTCCTTCTCCCGCTTCAGAATCAGCGAGATCAGCGCCCCGGACATTGTCGGGGGGAGGGTCCCCTCCTCCCTTACCTCATTGAAAGTCCTCACTAACAACGGGCCTAGCAGGTCCACATATTTCCTACAAAATTCGACCGGGAACCCATCTGGCCCCGGGGCCTTCCCCGCCTGCATGTTCCCCAATCCTTTAACCAGCTCCTCCAACCCAATTGGCGCCCCTAAACCAGCCACCTCCTGCTCCTCCACCCTTGGGAGCCTCAGTTGATCCAGAAATCGTCGCATCCCCTCTTCCCCTGCTGGGGGCTCAGATCTCTACAGCTCCTCATAGAAGTCCTCATTTACTCTCACCGCACTCCGCACCATATTCCCCCTGCTATCCTTAACTCCACCTATCTTCCTCGCCGCCACCCTCTGACGGAGCTGGGGAGCCAGCATCCGGCTCGCCTTCTCCCCATACTCATACGGCGCCCCCTGTGCTTTCCTCCACTGTGCCTCTGCTTTCCCTGTGGTCAACAGGTCAAACTCCGTCTGGAGGCTTCGCCGCTCCCTAAGTAGCCCCTCCTCGGGGGCCTCTGCATATCTCCTATCCACCCTTAAGATCTCCCCCACCATCCTCTCCCTCTCCCTGCCCTCTCTTCTCTCTGTGGGCCCTAATGGAGATTAACTCCCCCCTGACCACCGCCTTCAACGCCTCCCAGACTACCCCCACCTGCACCTCCCCGTTGTCATTGGCCTCCGTGTATTTCTCAATGCACCCCCGCACCCCTCCTCATCCGCCAATAATCCCACATCAAGACGCCACAGCGGGCGCTGGTCCCTCTCCTCTCCTAACTCCAGCTCCACCCAGTGCGGGGCGTGGTCTGAGATGGCTATGGCCGAATACTCCATTCCCTCCACTTTCGGGATTAGCGCCCTACTCAAAACAAAAAAATCTATCCGGGAGTAGGCTCTATGTACATGGGAAAAGAATGAGAATTCCCTGGCCTGGGGCCTGGGAAACCTCCATGGATCCACTCCCCCCATCTGGTCCATAAACCCCCTAAGCACCTTGGCCGCAGCCGGCCTCTTGCCAGTCTTGGACCTAGAGCGATCCAATGCTGGATCCAGCACCGTGTTGAAATCCTCCCCCATTATCAAACTTCCTGCCTCCAGATCCGGAATCCGCCCCAACATGCGCTTCAAAAATCCAGCATCATCCCAGTTCGGGGCATATATGTTTACCAGTACCACCCACATCCCCTGCAACCTACCGCTCACCATCACGTATCAACCTCCATTATCCATTACAATATTCTTGGCCTCAAACGACACCCGCTTCCCCACCAGTATTGCAACCCCTCTGTTCTTCGCATCCAGCCCCGAATGGAATACCTGTCCTACCCATCCCTTTCTCAACCTGACCTGGTCTGCCACCTTCAAATGTGTCTCCTGAAGCATGACCACGTCTGCCTTCAGTCCCTTTAAGTGCACGAACACTCGGGCCCTCTTAACCGGCCCATTCAGGCCCCTCACATTCCAAGTTATCAGCCGGATTGGGGGGCTTCTCACCCCTTCCCCCCCCCCCCCGCCAACTAGCCATCTTCTTTTCTAGGCCAGCCACGTGCCCGCACCTCCCGCAACCTCCAGTCCCCTAGACGGCGGACCCCCGCCCCGACCACCTCTCCTATTTCCAGTTCCCCATTGACCAATGCAGCAACAACCCTATACCCCCCTCCCCCCGCTAGATCCATATATAGCTCTTTTGCTCCCCCCATAACACTCCCGTAAGTCAGCTGACTCCTGCTGACCCCGGCCTCTCCCGCCTTCCCATCGAACCCCCAGTGTGGGAATCCCCCCTCCCCCTCAGTCAGTGTGCGCTCCTCTGACCCCCACCGCTGTCCTTCCCTAGCGCGGGAAAATGCCCGCGTTTTCCTGAGCCAGCCCTGCCCCCTCTGGCGCAGCTCCTTTTGCGGCCTTATCTCAATTCCCCCATCCCCGGGCCTCCCCTCCCTCCAACACCGGCACCCACACTCTCCCACAGCCTCCCCATCAAATCCCTTCACCCATCCCCATCCAGCACCCAACCAAGGGTATATTCCAGACATCCCCCCCACAGCCACAGATCCTCAATTTGAGTCCAACTTTTCAGTCTGTATAAAGCTCCAAGCCTCCTCAGGCGTTTCGAAATAGTGGTGCCGATCTTGGAATGTGGCCCACAATCGCGCTGGCTGCAGCATACCGAACTTCACCCCCTTCCGATGGAGCACCGCCTTGGCCCGATTAAAGCCAGCTCTCTTCTTGGCCACCTCTGCACTCCAGTCCTGGTAGATTCGGAACTCCGTGTTCTCCCACCTGCTGCTCCGCTCTTTCTTGGCCCATCTCAAGACACACTCTCTATCCATAAAGCGGTGAAACCTCACCACTACAGCCCTTGGCGGCTCGTTGGCCTTGGGTCTCCTCGCCAGGACCCGATGAGCCCCATCTAGCTCCAGGGGGCTCGGGAAGGATCCCGCGCCCATCAGCGAATTGAGCATCGTGCTCACATATACCCGGGTATCGGGCCCCTCAACTCCTTCGGGGAGACCCAGAATCCGAAGATTCTTCCTCCTCAACCTATTCTCCGGGTCCTCAAATCTTTCCGCCCACCTCTTGTGCAGCGCCTCGTGTGCCTCCACCTTCACCGCCAGGCCCAAGATCTCATCCTCGTTCTCAGAGGCTTTCTGCCGCACCTCCCGGATTGCTGCCCTCTGGGTCTCCACTAGCTTCTCAATCGCCGCCTTCATTGGCTCCAGCATTTGTCTTCAGCTCCTCAAAGCAGCGTTTAAGAAACTCCTGCTGCTCCTGCGGCCACTGCGCCCACGCTGCTTGGTCTCCACCTGCCGCCATCTTGCTTTTTCTCCCTCTCACTTTCCGCTGGTCCAAGATCCCTTTTTTCACCGCTCCACTCCTGGTCCAAACCATACACTGTCGGGGGGACCTTGCTGTCACCTTCCCACACTGGAAGCCGTCGAACAAGTGCCATTGGGGCCCCTCTAGAGGGCCCTAAAGTCCGTTCCCGGCGGGAGCTGCCGAACGTGCGACCTATTCAGGCATGGCCGCAACCGGAAGTCCCATCGGACTATCGAGTACAAGAGTCGGCAGGTCATGTTACAGTTGTATAGAACTTTGGTTAGGCCACATTTGGAATACTGCGTGCAGTTCAGTTCGCCACATTACCAGAAGGATGTGGATGCTTTAGAGAGGGTGCAGAGGAGGTTCACCAGGATGATGCCTGGTGTGGAGGGTGCTAGCTATGAAGAAAGGTTGAGTAGATTAGGATTGATTTCGCTGGAATGACAGAGGTTGAGGGGGGACCTGATTGAGGTCTACAAAATTATGAGAGGTATGGACAGGGTGGATAGCAACAAGCTTTTTCCAAGAGTGGGGGTGTCAATTACAAGGGGTCACGATTTCAAGGTGAGAGGGGGAAAGTTTAAGGGAGATGTGCGTGGAAAGTTTTTTATGCAGAGGGTGGTGGGTGCCTGGAACGCTTTGCCAGCGAAGGTGGTAGAGACGAGCACGATAGCATCATTTAAGATGCATCTAGACAGATAAGTGAACGGACGGGGAACAGAGGAAAGTAGATCCTTGGAAAATTGACGACAGGTTTAGATAAAGGATCTGGATCGGCGCAGGCTGGGAGGGCCGAAGGGCCTGTTCCTGTGCTGTAATTTTCTTTGCTCTTTTTTTGTTTGTACTACCCTCCCAGGCATTGCATTCTAGACCAACACCTCCCTGTGGGTAAAAAGGTTTTTCCTCAAATCCCCCTAAACCTCCTGCACCTGAATTTGTGCCCCCTCGTAACGGACCCTCCAACCAAGGGGAACAGCTGCTCGCTATCCACCCTGTCCACGCCCCTCATAATCTTAAATATTTCGATCAGGTCGCCCGTCAATCTTCCCCACTTCAGAGTTTACAATAATTCCAAATTTGGTGTCATCTACAAACTTTGAAATTGTCCCCTGCACACCAAGATCTAGATCATTAATATATATCAGGAAAAGCAAGGGTCCCAATACTGGATCCTGGGGAACATCACTGCAAACCTTTGTCAAGCCCGCAAAATATCCATTGACCATTACTCTCTGCTTCCTATTTATTATTCAGCCTATTTTGTATCCATGTTGTGACTGTTTCTCTTATTCTGTGAGCTGTAACTTTTCTCACATGTCCGTTATGTGGCACGGTATTGAATGCCTTCTGAAAGTCCCCGTGCACCACATAAACAGTATTACCCTCATTGCCCCGGAAAAGTTCATCAAACATGATTTTCCCTTCAGAAATCCATGCTGGCTTTTTATTTAATCCAGTTTTCTATGTGACTATTAACTCTATCCTGGATAGTTATTTCTGGAGCTTCCCTACCAATCTGGCCTGCAATTCCTGGGGCTATTCTTACCTTTTTTGAAAAAGGGTGAAACGTTTGCGATTCTCCAGTCCTCTGGCACCGCCCCCGAGTTTAGAGAAGACTGGAACAATATGGCCAGTGCCCCTGTAATTTTCATTCTCATTTCCTTCAATATCCTTGGATGCATCTCATCCAGAACTGGTGGTTTGTCATAAGTCCTGTGGCGATGGATGTGTGAAGTAGCAGCAGGTGTGAATTCACTGAGAGCTGCAGCCGCAAAGCTGCACACAGGCCTTAGGATTGACTGATTGGTCCTTTTTAGGACCATTCTCTCGCTGCCCTTGTATGAGGGAAGGCCAGAAAAGGTGCCGTAACCATTGTCTGCTTCGCCTTCTTGCCCAGTTCAATCAATTAACCTGTCTATATCTCTTTGCAGCTGTCATGCCCTCCTCAGAGCTTACATTTCTACCCAGCTTCGTAACATGAAATCCCTTAATTTGTGTGTTCCTGGGGGCTAAATTAGCCACCTTTGGAGACTGTAACATTTAAGGTACATGTTCCAATGCTTGTTATGTTAGTTCCTGCCGAGAGACCAAGGTGGAACCTTCTGGGTGTATTTTGGTAGGTGACCAGAACAACTCAAGGGTTTATGAATAGCTCCTTTTGAAGTGGTCAGTTTCGTGAGAATCAGGAGCACTGGGGAAAAGCTCCATGCTGCCTTTAGCTTTGAGGAGCTGAGAAAGGGGCTCAGAGGAATCCCTGGGAATCAAAGAGGGCTAAAGGGAAGCCCTAAAAGCCATTTATAGCTGAATACAGCCAGGAGACAAAGTTCGGAAAAATCCCAGGGGTAGAGCCAGCTCAACGAAGCTAGCTGTCTCGCAAAGACCCGAGATTACGCCAGTATGTCGCGGCTGAACTGCAGTCTTGGGAATCCAGGGAGAAGGAATCTCGAAGGGCAGGTTGAAACCCTGTAATGTGGACTATTGTTAAATCCATCTGTGGCAGTGACTTGTGGAGAGAATTCTAAGGAGAGACCTTCAAAGGCAAGGAAATGTTAGGAATTACTCATGAGACATAGTTTCAACAAGATTATTTGACTTGTTCACGGACGTCTAGGTGGGTTCTTGAAAAATCCATGGACTCAAATCTTGGTTGCATCTGTCATTTATTCTGTGGTGTGGTGTGTTCAACCACAGTTCCGCTGTTAATTCACATGTATTTCAAACTTACCCTGAATGTTGGAGTGCAAGATAAATTTTGTAAATTGTTCTATCTTTCTGAACTTAAGTTTGTTAATGTTTGTTCAAAATCTGTGGACTCTTGTGGTTTAATTCACTGAGGTGGCTCGAATCGCAAACTTTATCTACTTTAAAAAACATTTTTAGTGTACCCAATTCCTTTTCTCCAATTAAGGGGCAATTAAGAGTGGCCAATCCACCTACCCTGCACATCGTTGGGTTGTGGGGGCAAAACCCACGCAAACACGGGGGAAAATGTGCAAACGCAACACGGACAGTGACCCAGAGCTGGGATTGAACCTGGGACCTCGGCGCCGTGAGGCTGCAGGGCTAACCCACTGCGCCACCGTGCTGCCCGTCTACTTTAAACAAAATGATATTGGTCCCTAACCAGGGGTGGCGAGACTGTCATATGAGGAGAGATTGACTAGGTTGGGATTGTTCTTGCTGGAGTTCAGAAGAATGAGGGGGAATCGCATAGAGACTTATAAAATTCTAACAGGACTAGACAGGGCAGATGCAGGGAAGATGTTACCAATGATGGGCGTGTCCAGAACCAGGGGTCACAGTTTAGAAGATTCAGGGTAAACCATTTCAGACAGAGATAAGGAGACATTTCTTCACACAAAGAGTGGTGAGCCTGTGGAATTCATTACCATAGAAAGTGGTTGATGCTAAAACTTTGAATATATTCAAGAGGCGGCTGGATATAGCACTTTTATGTATCTATGTATCCGGATCACCGCCCCAGATCCCAGGGTCAGGCCAAGGGTCATAACCACTGGTTCCCCTTTCCGAATTACATCCTCGAAAGACTCTAATAAATTTGTCAGGCATGAATTCTCTTTTCGAAAACCATGCTGACTTTTCTGATTACCCATGTTTCCCAAGCGTATTAAGACTTTTTCAATTATAAATTTCTTTAACATTCCAGCAGAAGCAGGAAATGAAAAAGAGTATCACCAAAAGTACCTGCTCAAGAATTTCTGCTCCCTGGGTGCTTGGCAATCCAAATCTAGGTAGCAGTTCCTTTTGGATGCCTCATCCCCGACTGTTGATAGACACTTCCAAAGTACGTTATTGGCTGCAAAGTGCTTAGGGGCACCCAAAGGTCACAAATGGCTCGATATAAATGTTTTTTCTGCTGCTGCCACTTGACTCATGGGCACTTCTGCTGGGAACCCAGGAGCTGCTGGAGGCATACCTCAGCAATGGTACATATATTTCACAAAAATTGGCACCAAGTGGCTGAACTGCCTGTGCTCCTCAATGTAAGATCCACAAGTTACTTCCTCCCCTGTCAGATATCCCCAGCTACCACACATTGTATGAAAAGCTAGAGTTCTGTAGGGGTAATGACAATGCTCTAATGCTTGCTACCCAATACCTCAGAAGTTTCTTCACACTACATTTGTTTGGTTTACACCTCTCCTCTCCATTCACAAAGCAGCACAAAATAGAAAAGCTGTGGCGCACGGCTGCTCTTGTACATTCTTAACATGTGAATCAGTTCAATCAGAGCTTCTGTAAACATTTCATTTAATTGAATTGTCCTTTCTTTATTTTTTCATAAAAGAGCCAAGTTCTCAAAAGTAATCACAAGTGACTTAGTGAGTAGACTTCGACAAAACTGACAGCAGAATCTGCTGGCCTTAGCCTGGGGTAAAGATAATAAGAAAGTTCCCCCATGGTAGCCTTCTCCTGCCAGAAAGGCAATTTCAACCCAAACATAGCCGCATTTCACAATGTAAATCTGTAAATCAGCGAAAAATAAAAGTAGATAGGATTCAGGACAATTTTAGAAACATTTGAGATGACTTTACTGTTTCACAAAGAGAGCAGAGCAAAGGCAAAACATGTGAAACAGATGTATATTGAAAGTATCTGACAATTTGAAAAAACTCTCAATGACCGCTTTCTATTTCAAAGACCAACACTAACATACAAGATACATAGTTCACTACTCTAAATAAAAATCCATTTTGTAGTGTCCCTTTTTGTATC
The DNA here is from genome assembly GCF_047496885.1 of Scyliorhinus torazame. Classification (NCBI taxonomy): domain Eukaryota; kingdom Metazoa; phylum Chordata; class Chondrichthyes; order Carcharhiniformes; family Scyliorhinidae; genus Scyliorhinus; species Scyliorhinus torazame. Next base: position 66,312,425 of record NC_092727.1, on the reverse strand, counting down.
GATGGTTATGCAGATAAAACTATGCAATTTAGTTTCTAACAGAGATTCAAAGTGTAAGCATCTCTTGTCTGCAAGAGAATGTGTGGAACACAAATGTCGGGATTTAATTATCCCATCTGCTCCTCTTCTTTCTGGGAGGTGGTTCTGGCACTGCAAAGCCGTCATTCTCAGCGGGACTGGTCCGATTACTACTTCTGCTGTCTCCATTCCTGCTTTCGCTGGTGCTCCTGTTCTCTCCGCTGCTCCCGGTCTCGTTCACACTCCCGCTCTCCCTCATACTCCCGCTCTCTCTCACACTCCCGCTCTCCCTCGCACTTTCCCCACCACTCCGGTTTTGGCTAGCACTTCTGGCCTCGCCATGCCGGCCATCACTACTTCGACTCTCACTGTGCCTATCGCTGTGTCGGCTGTCACTGCGCCGGTCGCCATGCCTGCTGTCACTGCGGTCAACATGTCTTTCGCTGTTCCGGTCACCGCCCCGGTCACTGTGCCTCTCACTGCCTCGGTCGCTGTGTCTGCTCTCTCCTCCGCGATCATTGTATTTGCTGACAGAATGGCGACTGCTAGAATCACCATGACGACTGCTGCTGTCACTGTGACGGCTGCCACTATCGCCATGACGACTAAAGTTGTCACTGTGCCGACTGGTGCTTTCAAAACGGCTAGGGCCGCCATCAACGACACGGTTCACCTTGATCTCACCAGGACGACTGCTGTTGTCTTTTTTCAGTACACCATCTCCGCTGTTAGCGCTGGGAGCTGGGGGTTGGTTGGTGATTGGATTTCCCAGAGGACAGGTGGGGATAATGCTGAGACTCCCAGCACTTGTCCAGTTGCTAGTACCAGCGGCAGAGCCTGTGATCTTAGGAGCACTACCAGTGGCTGCAATAAAGTGTGATTTGTACTGTGACTGGTGGAATAAAAAAAATACAATGTTAGTGTGCAGTGACATACATCCCCAAACGCAAGCATTAGTCTTGCAGATATTCAACCTGTATCAGAAACATTGCATCAATAGATTGAGCTGTGATGTTCTACTACGTAATATTGCTTAATACAAAATATCATGTGATCAACAAATACGGTAGGTTAGAATGGTCTGTTGTGGCTCAAGGATTTGAGGCTTTCACTGATCTCCTTTTGCAGTATGCTGAAGGACAGTGCGATATTGCATGTGGTGCTGTTGGTCTTAGACACTTTTCATTATTGTAGAATATATCTGGTTTATTGCTGAAAAAAAAATTCTGTCGAAGCTTTTCATCCAATTGCAAAATCACATCTAATGTTGGACACTGCGTTTGTGTTTTTCAAGCATGGTTGGTTGGGTGCGGTGTGAACCTTGCCATTGCGAACATTTTTGTTGAGTTCCATGCATCTTTGCTGGAATGACACCTAACCGTACATATTTCTGATATGTGAATTATACGTATAAGATATTTAAATCAGCAGCTGCATAAAATAATCGGGAACACGATAAATAGGGTCAGAGCCATTTTGCTCACCATGCAAGCTTGATGCTGAAATAGGGCACTTCAAAGACATCCTGTAGGATTAATGGCTACGCTGGTCATATTATTTTGGGCTGTATGTCACACAAACCAATGAACAGGCCTAAGGCTGTCACACTCAGTTTTGAAAAATGCCCAGTCCACCTCACATTACCCTGGAAAGGCAAGGTACCTCAAAACATGTAAACAACAGGGAAGCACAAAAATCACAGAATTGTTACGGCATTAGCTCTCCAGACGAACATCATGACTTAGTGCCACTCCCCTGTCTTTTCCCCTTGTTTCTATTCAAGTAATCATCTAATGCCCTCTTGAATGTTTTGATTCAACCTGCCTCCATCGCACTCTCAAGCAGTGCATTCCAGACCCGAGCAACTCGCTGTGTGAACGAGCTTTTTCTCACATCACATTTGCTTCTTTTGCAAACCACTTGTTCTTAATCCTTTTATGAGTGAGTGGGAACTATTTCTCCCTCTCTACTCTGTCCAGCCCCTCATGGTTTTGAATATCTCTATCAAATCTCCTCTCATCCTTCTGCTCTCCAAGGGGAACAGCCCCAACCTCTCCATTCTATTCTAACAAGATGTTCCTCATCCCTGGAACTATTTTTGTAAAGCTAGTAAGCTAGTTGTTTTGCTCTGTTACTATGCAGTATAAATACAAGTGGTATTCACCACTAATAGGATGCCTATTGCCCAATGAGTAACGTGGTACATGAATTTCAGTGCCAGTGTGACGCTAGGTAGGTAGGCTGCTTGTTCCCACGACTGGTGGATCATATGAAACAGCATGTTGCAGCCGCTGTTCACAATAGGAAAGGTATAGACTGTACCCAACCAGCCCATGCTTGCAAACTCAAACATAGTGTCCAACATTGGATGTGATTCAGTGATTAGACAACATTTGCTAAATAATCCTGTGTGCATAAAATTACACTGACAACAGATTTAACATGGTCATTCGGGCTCGCAGTATGGTGCATTTGCATGTACTGGAAGCTACATATATTAATACAGGGGCCCTGCTCTTTACAGACAGAAAGAACATGAACACACATTGCGCCTGTTTCAGTTAAACAAAATAAGTGACAGCCATTCACTCATTCATTTCTCAGGGCAATGCCTTGACCAACGTCAAATGTCTATTTAAATTTCAAACAATGCTTGGCAGTTCAAGGCCGGGTGCAACTGGTGCATTCCCCATGGCAATGCCTCGACCAATTAGAGTCCACTTGCCAATCAATCAGCACTCTCGTCTCATACAATATAAATTTGTTGATCTACTTTGCATTATAGTCTTACGAATGTCCTGATGGGTATAAGATAAAAGCTTCGACAATAAAAATCTTTATTCAGCAATATTCAAGTTCTGTACTGCCAAACAACTATATATATGGTTTAGACTCTATGGGGATCTCTTGTCTAAAGGAATCTACAACTTTGACACAGTCAGTTCCTGAGTGTTCATAAAGAAAGGGTTGATCATGCCTTTGCTGTGAATTTAGGGTGAAACTAAACTGCTGCCTGTGTGATGGAGCTACAACATGTTGCATCCAGACTGGAGTGACACGAGCACTGGGCCATTTCTCATCACGTATCTAGTTACAATAACTAGCAGATCCAGACTCAATGTATGATAATTTGGCGAGATTGAGAGACGCAACATCAGTTAGAATTGATTTATGTCCCTTACATGCTCGTTAGCAGCACCAAGCCTGACAGACACGAAGAACTCAATCACCAGACAATGTTGTGTTGACTATCTGGGCCAGGACAGTAATGGTGCTCCTACAATTGAGCTCATTGAGTCTAACTTAAGGAGGTGCAAATCCCCATGGCTTCTGCCAGCAATTTGTGACACACCCAGAATAGCTCCAACATCAAAGGATGCCCTCTGCAGAAGATGAGCCGAATAACCCTCAAGCGAGAATAATTGCCGATTGGTTGAGGGCTCAGATGGAGGATGTTCTCAGTGTATGATCTCTGTTAACTGTTAAAGTTGGGTTAGAGAGTGGGATACCAGATTACAGGCAATTTCTCGTCTAAGCAAACATGCCTGCATGGGAACCCAGAGGAATTTCCCCATCCACTGACACTAAACTCAACTGCTGAGACCAGTTAATGCAGCAAGAACCAGGAACTAAATCTGGGACCTTTTGTATTGATGAGTGGTGGAATTCATATTTTTCTCTCACGGAGGGGCACCCGTCCAGGTTGGGAAGGAGAACATTAATCAAAAGGACAGATTAATGTGATTTAATTAATTGCAGGATACATTTGATCCACAGTGCTGAGTTTTCTTTATAGATTACAAATACATCAGTAATGCAGATTCTCAAAACCAAAAGTCGGCCACCTAATACGTTGCTTGGAGTGACAGAATTTAAAACAAATAAATATAGTCATCAAAATTGTGGGAATCACAAAGGTCACATAAATCCTGGTGAATGTAACATTTTTAAATGTTTTAATGTAATGTTAGCGTCAGCAGTCTTTCTAAAAAAACATTTGATTGGTCTGATAGTGAACATTGCAGAAATTAAGTTCTTGTGGCCTCCAGAGAGCTGTTTATGGCCTCATAAATTTTTGCTCAGTATCACTATTCATAACGACCAGTTACAGTGATAATTCATCTGCTTTAAACATTTGACACTATATTGTTGCAGTTTGGTACTTTTGCCTACCTTAGTGACAGTCCCCCCACCATTATTACTTGAGCTAACATTCGGCACAATTTTGCATTTGCTGGACTATTTGTCCCATGAGTAGGCTGCTAGTTATCTTTAACTTATTAACTGTCAAGGATTCCAAAGACGCATCAATGTAGTACAGCTAGGTATCTCTGGGTGGGTGTCCACTTGTATTTTAAATAATTGCTGTTTTGAATTGATAACAAAGAATGGAATATAAAAATACTCTGAGCACTGCATTGGAAGGTGAAGCAATAGGGAGGGTTCCTCGGGTGCAAAATATAACAAGGATCACTTTTATAACCCCAGGAACAACAAAAGAATCTCCTTGAAATATGTTAGGGGTAGCTACAATTTAAAAACCCAACAGCATAGATCTGTCAAAGAATCTTTACCTGAAACGCTGCTTTCATTGCTGACATTCTGTCTCCCATTGCTCCTGTGGATGGTTTGTATGCTTCATAATTAGACAGCACGTTGCCAGATGTTCTGTCCTGTAAAAGTCAATTGCGGTTACCACGTATCAAGTAACAGGTTTAAGATTAATAGAGTCAAATAAACGTCAAAGTTCACGGATTAGAAATTCATGAGTTAGCTGAGGAATATATTGTGATAGGATTTGATAGAGGGGTTTACATCAATGCTTTTTTAACAGCAGTTTGCCGAAGAGGATTCAACAGAGTGGAATGTAGAAAATGTACGCCCATTCTGTCCATCACAGCTGAGACATATCCAGCCTCATGTCATTTTCCAGCTCATGATTTGCAGCCTTTTATGTTATGGTCTTTCAACTGTAAATCCAAATACTTCTTAAATCTATGCATCCTGTTTATTACCTCTTTGCTAAGGGAAATAGAAGGACAAAATCCTTCTAGGCTCCTCGTAATTTTATCCAGCCCAATTAAAACTCCCCTCAGCATTCATTGTTCAAAGAAAACCCCAGCCTATCCTATTTCTACTGGACACTTGTAAATCTCCTCTGTACTCTCACTATTGTGATTGTTTGGAGAAGTGCCTTTTGTGGCCAGAGACCGGCCATGATCATGTAATCTCGGACATCTTTGCTGCATGAAGGCTCAAGAGCCAAAGCCAGTTAATCCACCATTTGAACATGGTGTCAGAGTGTGCAACGGAAATTGAGTTGACTTTGATAGCTGCAAGGGAGCCAGAAGGTGTAAGAAATGGCAGAGGATAATTAAAATTTCATTCTGCAACTTTGTACAGGACACTGGTCACTGCGTGAATCACTAGGGCATTGAATATTCCAACATCTGCTCCTATGAAGATGAAGACAGATTTGAAAATGAATTGGAAAGTCTCAATGGCAAAACTATGAAATTGCCGCAGAGCTAAACAAGAAGCCTGAACAATTAAGGTTAGCAACTCTGTTATCAGTGCTTGGTAAAGAACACTGCAAGCTGTATTACTGTATCACCAAGGAGCAGAAAAGCCAATCTTGTGAAATGTTGTTGCCTTAAGGAGCAACTTTGAGCACTCAAATGGTATTTATGAACGTTAGGTGTTCAACACCAGAAATTAAAAAAAAAAAAAATCTTTTTATTGGCATTTCTCATATTTATAGTACGAAGTCTTACAACACCAGGTTAAAGTCCAACAGGTTTGTTTCGATGTCACTAGCTTTCGGAGCGCTGCTCCTTCCTCAGGTGAATGAAGAGGTATGTTCCAGAAACACATATATAGACAAATTCAAAGATGCCAAACAATGCTAGGAATGCGAGCATTAGCAGGTGATTAAATCTTTACAGATCCAGAGATGGGGTAACCCCAGGTTAAAGAGGTGTGAATTGTCTCAAGCCAGGACAGTTGGTAGGATTTCGCAGGCCAGATGGTGGGGGATGAATGTAATGTGACATGAATCCCAGGTCCCGGTTGAGGCCGCACTCATGTGTGCGGAACTTGGCTATAAGTTTCTGCTCGGCGATTCTGCGTTGTCGCGGGTCCTGAAGGCCGCCTTGGAGAACGCTTACCCGGAGATCAGAGGCTGAATGCCCTTGACTGCTGAAGTGTTCCCCGACTGGAAGGGAACATTCCTGCCTGGTGATTGTTGCGCGATGTCCGTTCATTCGTTGTCGCAGCGTCTGCATGGTCTCGCCAATGTACCACGCTTCGGGACATCCTTTCCTGCAGCGTATGAGGTAGACAACGTTGGCCGAGTCGCACGAGTATGTACCGCGTACCTGGTGGGTGGTGTTCTCACGTATAATAGGGGTATCCATGTCGATGATCTGGCACGTCTTGCAGAGATTACCATGACAGGGTTGTGTGGTGTCGTGGTCACTGTTCTGAAGACTGGGTAGTTTGCTGCAAACAATGGTTCGTTTGAGGTTGCGCGGTTGTTTGAAGGCAAGTAGTGGGGGTGTGGGGATGACCTTGGCAAGATGTTCATCGTCATCAATGGTGTGTTGAAGGCTGTGAAGAAGATGACGTAGTTTCTCCGCTCCGGGGAAGTACTGGACGACGAAGGGTATTCTGTCGGTTGTGTCCCATGTTTGTCTTCTGAGGAGGTCGGTCCGGTTTTTCGCTGTGGCGCGTTGGAACTGTCGATCGATGAGTCGAGTGCCATATCCCGTTCGTACGAGGGCATCTTTCAACGTCTGTAGATGTCTGTTACGCTCCTCCTCGCCTGAGCAGATCCTGTGTATACGGAGCGCTTGTCCCGCGCAACCTCAAACCGCGCAACCTCAAACGAACCATTGTTTGCAGCAAACTACCCAGTCTTCAGAACAGTGACCACGACACCACACAACCCTGTCATGGTAATCTCTGCAAGACGTGCCAGATCATCGACATGGATACCACTATTACACGTGAGAACACCACCCACCAGGTACGCGGTACATACTCGTGCGACTCGGCCAACGTTGTCTACCTCATACGCTGCAGGAAAGGATGTCCCGAAGCGTGGTACATTGGCGAGACCATGCAGACGCTGCGACAACGAATGAACGGACATCGCGCAACAATCACCAGGCAGGAATGTTCCCTTCCAGTCGGGGAACACTTCAGCAGTCAAGGGCATTCAGCCTCTGATCTCCGGGTAAGCGTTCTCCAAGGCGGCCTTCAGGACCCGCAACAACGCAGAATCGCCGAGCAGAAACTTATAGCCAAGTTCCGCACACATGAGTGTGGCCTCAACCGGGACCTGGGATTCATGTCACATTACATTCATCCCCCACCATCTGGCCTGCAAAATCCTACCAACTGTCCTGGCTTGAGACAATTCACACCTCTTTAACCTGGGGTTACCCCATCTCTGGATCTGTAAAGATTTAATCACCTGCTAATGCTCGCATTCCTAGCATTGTTTGGCATCTTTGAATTTGTCTATATATGTGTTTCTGGAACAGACCTCTTCATTCACCTGAGGAAGGAGCAGCGCTCCGAAAGCTAGTGACATCGAAACAAACCTGTTGGACTTTAACCTGGTGTTGTAAGACTTCGTACTGTGCTCACCCCAGTCCAACGCCGGCATCTCCACCTCATATTTATAAACAGTTGTATATATACACATCACATTTTTCTCACCTGTGCTAATTTTCTTTATTATACAGAGGTTTAGTTTGTCCTTTGTTTAACTGACCCTACGTGCCTTTCATTGCCCTCTGGATCGGTCTATGGTTCCACCCCCTACCCTGTTCAGCCCCCCGCCGCCCACCCCGGCTTCGGCTGTGCTTTTCTTTTATTTTCCGGACCGGACAGAGTGGAATCATCTCTCGTGGTTTCCCTGCATCCCCCCCACTTTTTTGGTAACTCATCTATCTTGGTGTTTTAGTAATAAAAACATTAAAAAAAAATTCTTATTAGGTTACTCCTCGTTGTTGGCCTCGAACAGGTTTTGGAACAGACCGACAAACTGCCCCCAAGTATCCAGGAAGCCTTCCTCTGACCCTCGGGTGGCGTACTTAATCTTCTCCAGGTGGAGAAATTCCGAGAGGTCAGCGAGCCAGTCTGCAGCTGTGGGTGGTGCTGCCGATCGCCAGCCGAGCAGAATTCTCCGGTGTGCGATTAGGGGAGCGAAAGCAAGAGCGTTGGCCCCCTTCCCCATGTGTAACTCTGGCTGCTCCGATACCCCGAAGATTGCCACTATTGGGCATGGCTTCACCCTCACCCCCAAAACCTTGGACATTGCCTTGGCGAAAGTTGTCCAGAATCCAGCAAGCTTGGGGCAAGCCCAAAACATGTGGGTGTGGTTGGCCGGGCCCCTCTGGCACCGTTCACATTTGTCCTCCACCTCCGGGAAGAACCTGCTCATTCGGGTTCTGGTCAGGTGCGCTCTGTGCAGAACCTTGAGCTGCATTAGGCTTAGCCTTGCGCAGGAGGAGGTGGAGTTCGTCCTGCTCAGTGCTTCGCTCCAGAGTCCCCATCCTACCTCTGTCCCCAGCTCATCCTCCCATTTTTGTCTGGTCTCGTCCAGTGGAGTGCAGGCTCTGTCCAGTAGCTGTCCGTAGATTTTCCCACATAGCCCCCCCTTCTCGTTGCTTGTGCCTATCAGGTCCTCTAGTAGTGTGGTTTCTGGGGCCCCAGGGTACCCCACTGTCTCTTTGCAGAGGAAGTGTTTTATTTGGAGGTGTCTCATTTCCTGTCCTTTTGCTAGCCTCCACTTCCTTGTCAGTTTGTCGAGTGTCGCCAGTCTGTGCCCTACGTAGAAGTCCCCGACCGTCAATGTGCCCCCGTCCCGCCTCCATCTTTTGAAGGTGGTATCTAGCATGGCTGGGGGGAATCTGTGATTGCTGCAGATGGGTGCCATGGGGGACATTTTAGTTATCCCGAAGTGTTGTCTGAGCTGGGTCAATGTTCTCAGCTTGACTGCTACCACTGGGCCTGTTGTGAATCTTGTTGATAGGGATGGGAGTGCTGCTGTGGGCAGGGCCCGGAGGGTCGTTCCTTTACAGGATGCCTCCTCCATTTGTACCCAATCTGTGTCAGGTTCTTGTACCCATCCCCTCATTCTTTCTGCCGTTGCTGCCCAGTGGTAGTATTGTAGGTTTGATAAGGCCAAGCCCCCTTTGATTTTCCTTCTTTGCAGTGTCTGTTTTGGGATTCTCGGGTTCTTAACCCCCCCCCCTCCCCCCCCACACAAACGCCAAGATTAGACTGTCTACGTTTTGGAAAAAGGCCTTGGGGATGAAGATAGGAATGGATCTAAACAGGAAGAGGAACCTTGATAGTTCGTTCATCTTGATCGTCTGCACTCTCCCCGCCAGGGAGAGTGGGAGTGAGCCCCACCTTTGAAGGTCTCTTCTTACTTCCTCCACCAGACTGGTCAGGTTCCACTTGTGGATCTGTGTCCAGTCTCTGGCTGTCTGGATCCCCAGGTAGCAGAATCTGTTCTGGGCTGTTTTGAACAGGAGCCCCTCCAGCTCTCTCCCTCCCGTTTGGGTTCACTGGGAATGCCTCGCTTTTGCCCAGGTTAAGTTTGTAGCCCAAGAAGGTTCCAAACTCTTTCAGCATTTGCAGGATTGCCTTCAGTCCCTCCTGTGGCTTAGAGACATAGAGGAGCAGGTCACCTGCATAGAGTGAGACTCTGTGCTCTCTGTCTCCTCTCCGGATTCTCTTCCAGCTTTTCGCGTCCCGCAGGGCTATCGCCAGGGGTTCGATGGCTAGAGCAAACAAGAGTGGGGACAGGGGGCAGCCCTGTCTTGTTCCTCTCTGCAGCTGGAAGTATTTAGAGCTGGTGGTGTTAGTTCGGACGCTTGCTTTGGGAGCGTTGTACAAGAGCCTCACCCAGGCAGTGAACCCCACTCCTAGCCCAAACCGTTCCAGTACCTCAAGGAGGTATTTCCATTCGACTCTGTCGAAGGCCTTTTCTGCGTCCAGGGAGACGATCGCCTCTGGTGTTCTCTCCCCAGAGGGGGTCATTATTACGTTCAGCAGCCGCCTGATGTTCGCTGTGAGCTGCCTACCCTTGACAAAGCCGGTTTGGTCCTCTGCGGCCACCTCTGACACACAGCCCTCCAGCCTTTTGGCCAGGACCTTTGCGAGTATTTTCGCATCCACGTTCAACAGTGAAATGGGTCTGTATGATCCGCATTCCGTCAGGTCTTTATCTTTTTTGGGCATCAGTGAAATTGTAGCCTGCGCTAGCGTTGGGGGCAGGGTGCCCCTTGCCAGTGAGTCCGCGAACATGTCCCTTAGGTGTGGGGCCAGTACTGGTGCAAATTTTTTGTAGAAGTCCACCGGGAATCCATCGGGTCCCGGTGCCTTCCCCGCCTGCATGGAGCTGATGCTCCCCATGATTTCTCCCAGGTCTATCGGTGCTTCCAGCTCCGCCCGTCTGTCTTCCCCACAACTGGTAGTTCCAGTCCGTCTAGGAACAGTTTCATCCCCGCGTCCCCGTTGGGGGGCTCGGAGGTGTACAATCCCCGGTAGAAGGTCTCAAATGCCCGATTGACCTCCTTTGGTTCTGTTACCAGTCTGCCTCTGCTATCCTTTACCTGCGCTATTTCCCTTGTGGCTGCCTGCTTTCTCAGCTGGTGAGCCAATAGGTGGCCAGCCTTGTCTCCGTGTTCGTAGAAGGTCACCCGTGTCTGACGGATTTGGTACACTGCTTTCCGAGTGGATAGCAGGTTAAAGTCCATTTGCAGCTTTTTCCTCTCCGCCAGCAGCCCTACGGCCGGGGCCTCGGAGTATTTTCTATCGACTTCCAGAATGGAGTCCACCAGTTGTTGCCTGGCCACCCTCCCTTCCCTATCTCTGCTTGCGTTGTAGGCTATGATCTCTCCTCTGATCATGGCCTTCAGTGCCTTCCAGAACGTGGAGGGTGAGACCTCCCCGTTTTGGTTGTTACTCACGTAGTCGCCGATGGTCCGGGATGTTTTCTGACAGAAGGCCTTGTCGGCCAGGAGGTCCGTGTCCAGCCCCCATGTGGGGCGCTGGGCACGGCCTGTCTCCAACCTTACATCCATATAGTGTGGAGCGTGGTCAGAGATAACGGTCGCGGAGTAGTCCGTTCCCGTGATCCCTGGAAGCACCGATTTCCCCACTGCAAAGAAGTCGATACGGGTGTATACCTTGTGCACTTAGAACATAGAAAAATACAGCACAGAACAGGCCCTTCGGCCCATGTTGTGCCGAACCTTTGTCCTAGATTAATCATGGATTATCATTGAATTTACAGTGCAGAAGGAGGCCATTCGGCCATTGAGTCTGCACCGGCTCTTGGAAAGTGCACCCTACCCAAAGTCAACACCTCCACCCAACTCTAAGGGCAATTTTGGACACTAAGGGCAATTTATCATGGCCAATCCACCTAACCCGCACATCTTTGGACTGTGGGAGGAAACCGGAGCACCCGGAGGAAACCCATGCAGACACGGAGAGGATGTGCAGACTCCGCACAGACAGTGACCCAAACCGGAATCGAACCTGGGACCCTGGAGCTGTGAAGCAATTGTGCTATCCACAATGCTACCGTGCTGCCCTTAAGAACAAATAAATCTACACTACATCATTTTACCGTAATCCATGTACCTATCCAATAGCTGCTTGAAGGTCCCTAATGTTTCCGACTCAACAACTTCCACAGGCAGTGCATTCCATGCCCCCACTACTCTCTGGGTAAAGAACCTACCTCTGACATCCCCCCTATATCTTCCACCATTCACCTTAAATTTATGTCCCCTTGTAATGGTTTGTTCCACCCGGGGAAAAAGTCTCTGACTGTCTACTCTATCTATTCCCCTGATCATCTTATAAACCTCTATCAAGTCGCCCCTCGTCCTTCTCCGTTCTAATGAGAAAAGGCCTAGCACCCTCAACCTTTCCTCGTAAGACCTACTCTCCATTCCAGGCAACATCCTGGTAAATCTCCTTTGCACCTTTTCCAAAGCTTCCACAACCTTCCTAAAATGAGGCGACCAGAACTGTACACAGTACTCCAAATGTGGCCTTACCAAGGTTTTCTACAGCTGCATCATCACCTCACGGCTCTTAAATTCAATCCCTCTGTTAATGAACGCTAGCACACCACAGGCCTTCTTCACACCTCTATCCACTCGAGTGGCAACTTTCAAAGATGTATGAACATAGACCCCAAGATCTCTCTGCTCCTCCACATTGCCAAGAACTCTACCATTAACCCTGTATTCTGCATTCATATTTGTCCTTCCAAAATAAACCACCTCACACTTTTCAGGGTTAAACTCCATCTGCCACTTCTCAGCCTAGCTCTGCATCCTATCTATGTCTCTTTGCAGCCGACAACAGCCCTCCTCACTATCCACAACTCCACCAATCTTCGTATCGTCTGCAAATTTACTGACCCACCCTTCAACTCCCTCATCCAAGTCATTAATGAAAATCACAAATAGCAGAGGACCCAGAACTGATCCCTGCGGTACGCCACTGGTAACTGGGATCCAGGCTGAATATTTGCCATCCATCACCACTCTCTGACGTCTATCGGTTAGCCAGTTCGTTATCCAACTGGCCAAATTTCCCACTATCCTATGCCTCCTTACTTTCTGCAGAAGCCTACCATGGGGAACCTTATCAAATGCCTTACTAAAATCCATGTACACTACATCCACTGCTTTACCTTCATCCACATGCTTGGTCACCTCCTCAAAGAATTCAATAAGACTTGAAAGGCAAGACCTACCCCTCATAAATCCGTGCTGACTATCCCTAATCAAGCAGTGTCTTTCCAGATGCTCAGAAATCCTATCCTTCAGTACCCTTTCCATTACTTTGCCTACCACCGAAGTAAGACTAACTGGCCTGTAATTCCCAGGGTTATCCCTGTTCCCTTTTTTGAACAGGGGCACGACATTCGCCACTCTCCAATCCCCTGGTACCACCTCTGTTGACAGTGAGGACGAAAAGATCATTGCCAACGGTTCTGCAATTTCATCTCTTGCTTCCCATAGAATCCTTGGATATATCCTGTCAGGCCCGGGGGACTTGTCTATCCTCAAGTTTTTCAAAATGCCCAACACATCTTCCTTCCTAACAAGTATTTCCTCGAGCTTACCAGTCTGTTTCACACTGTCCTCTCCAACAATATGGCCCCTCTCATTTGTAAATACAGAAGAAAAGTACTCGTTCAAGACCTCTCCTATCTCTTCAGACTCAATACACAATCTCCCGCTACTGTCCTTGATCGGACCTACCCTCGCTCTAGTCATTCTCATATTTCTCACATGTGTAAAAGGCCTTGGGGTTTTCCTTGATCCTACCCGCCGAACATTGTTCATGCCCTCTCTTAGCTCTCCTAATCCCTTTCTTCAGTTCCCTCCTGGCTATCTTGTATCCCTCCAACGCCCTGTCTGAACCTCGTTTCCTCAGCCTTACATAAGTCTCCTTTTTCCTCTTAACAAGACATTCAACCTCTCTTGTCAACCATGGTTCCCTCACTCGACCATCTCTTCCCTGCCTGACAGGGACATACATATCAAGGACACGTAGTACCTGTTCCTTGAACAAGTTCCACATTTCACTTGTGTCCTTCCCTGACAGCCTATGTTCCCAACTTATGCACTTCAATTCTTGTCTGACAACATCGTATTTACCCTTCCCCCAATTGTAAACCTTGCCCTGTTGCACGCACCTATCCCTCTCCATTACTAAACTGAAAGTCACAGAATTGTGATCACTATCTCCAAAATGCTCCCCCACTAACAAATCTATCACTTGCCCTGGTTCATTACCAAGTACTAAATCCAATATTGCCCTTCCTCTGGTCGGACAATCTACATACTGTGTTAGAAAAGCTTCCTGGACACACTGCACAAACACCTCCCCATCCAAACTATTTGATCTAAAGAGTTTCCACTCAATGTTTGGGAAGTTAAAGTTACCCATGACTACTACCCTGTGACTTTTGCACCTTTCCAAAATCTGTTTCCCAATCTGTTCCTCCACATCTCTGCTACTATTGGGGGGCCTATAGAAAACTCCTAACAAGGTGACTGCTCCTTTCCTATTTCTGACTTCAGCCCATACTACCTCAGTAGGCTGATACTCCTCGAACTGCCTTTCTGCTGCTGTTATACTATCTCTAATTAACAATGCCACCCCCCCCCCACCTCTTTTACCACCCTCCCTAATCTTATTGAAACATCTATAACCAGGGACCTCCAACAACCATTTCTGCCCCTCTTCTATCCAGGTTTCCGTGATGGCCACCACATCGTAGTCCCAAGTACCGATCCATGCCTTAAGTTCACCCACCTTATTCATGATGCTTCTTGCGTTGAAGTATACACACTTCAACCCATCTCCATGCCTGCAAGTACTCTCCTTTGTCAGTGTTCCCTTCCCCACTGCCTCATTACACGCTTTGGCGTCCTGAATATCAGCTACCTTAGTTGCTGGACTACAAATCCGGTTCCCATTCCCCTGCCAAATTAGTTTAAACCCTCCCGAAGAGTAGTAGAAAATCTCCCTCCCAGGATATTGGTGCCTCTCTGGCTCAGATGCAACCCGCCCTGCTTGTACAGGTCCCACCTTCCCCAGAATGCCCTCCAATTATCCAAATACCTAAAGCCCTCCCTCCTACACCATTCCTGCAGCCACGTGTTCAGCAGCACTCTCTCCCTATTCTTAGCCTCGCTATCACGTGGCACCGGCAACAAACCAGAGATGACAACTCTGTCTGTCCTGGCTTTTAACTTGCAGCCTAACTCCCTAAACTCATTTATTACCTCCACACCTCTTTTCCTACCTACGTCATTGGTACCAATGTGCACCACGACTTCTGGCTGCTCACCTTCCCCCTTAAGGATCCTGAAGACACGATCCGAAACATCCCTGGCCCTGGCACCCGGGAGGCAACATACCTTCCGGGAGTCTCGCTCGCGACCACAGAATCTCCTATCTATTCTCCTAACCATTGAATCTCCTACAACTATTGCTTTTCTAGTCACCCCCCTTCCCTTCTGAGCCCCAGAGCCAGACTCAGTGCCAGAGACCTGGCCGCTAGGGCCTTCCCCCGGGTAGGTCACCCCCCCCCCCCCCCCCACAGCATCCAAAACGGTATACTTGTTTTGAAGGGGAATGGCCACGAGGGATCCCTGCACTGTCTGCCTGTTTTTTTTCCCACTGACTGTAACCCAGCTATTCTTGTCCTGTACCTTGGGTGTGGTTACCTCCCTGTAACTCTTCTCTATCACCCCCTCTGCCTCCCGGATGATTCGGAGTTCATCCAGCTTCAGCTCCAGTTCCCTAACACGGTCTTTAAGGAGCTGGAGTTGGGTGCACTTCTCACAGGTATAGTCAGCGGGGACACCGGTGGTATCCCTCACCACCCACATCCTACAGGAGGAGCATGCAACTGGCCTAGCCTCCATCCCCTCTTACCTTACAGAATATAGCTGCCCTGTGGACCAACTGGATCTCCGCCCTCCGACTCTGCTCCCAGTCAGCTGCACTCTCGGTAAACTCCTGGCTCTCTTCTCACTCTTTGCGGAAATGTAGGAAACAAAATGAAAGGAGCACCTTACTCCCTCCTCACCTAACTCCCTCAGTCACCAAACTCTCACTATAGCACTCAAATGCACCAAATTCAGCACTCACTGCAAACAAAGTCTGCACTGTAGGGGGATCACTTTTATACTGTGAATCTAGCCTCTGAAAACTGACCTAATCCAATTAACTAATTAACAAGCTCCAGCTGCAAGTGCCTACAAGTAGAAGCTTTGTTTAAAGCTGATTGAAAATTCACCTTCTTCTAAACCAAACAGCAACTTTTCAGTTCATTAAATAAATTAAAGAAAGACTAGACTTTAGATAAAAATGAAGCCTTATACTCCCTCAGTCACCAAACTCTCACTATAGCACTCAAATGCACCAAATTCAGCACTCAGTGCAAACTTGTGAGAAGTATGAAAATTCCTTCTCTCCCGGGTGCAGGAACCTCCATGGGTCCACCGCCCCCATCTGCTCCATAAATGCTCCTAGTTCCCTAGCCATGTCAGTCTTTTTCACTGCTCTGGGATTTGATCGGTCGGTCAGTGGGTCCTGTACACAGTTGAAGTCGCCCCCCATGATAAGTCGGTGTGTGTCAAGGTCGGGGATTTCTGCCATGGTCTTCTTTATGAATTATGTGTAGTCCCAGTTGGGAGCGTACACATTTGCCAGTACGACCGGTGCCCCTTCCAGGACACCGCTGACCATGACGTACCGTCCCCCTGGGTCCGTAACTGTCTTGGTTTCCGTAAACCTCGTCCTCTTAATAATTAATATTGCTATTCCCCTAGCCCTCGTCCCGTAGCATGAGTGGTATGTCTGTCCCACCCAGCCCTTCCTTACCAGCCATCTGTCCTTCTCCCTCAGGTGCGTCTCCTGTCGGTAGATTATGTCTGCTTTCAGGCTTCTTAGGTGGGTGAAGACTCTGGATCTTTTGACCGGGCCACTGAGTCCCCTTACGTTTCAGGTAACAACCCTGATGGGGGGTTTTTGACCCCCCGGTCCTGTGGGGTCTCCCATACTTACCTGGTGGATGCGCCCCTGCCCTCCGGGGTATCCCTTCATTAGGGGGCCGTACAAAATGGCCGTGGTCACCGCTCTCACCATAAGGTCGGGCCCCAGGGCCTCCGGGGTTTCCTTTTGTCCAGGGGGCACCCACCATGGCTGCCAGCTGTGTGTACGTCACGTGGCTGCGCCCCTGCACTCCAGGGTCTCCCTTCGTCCTGAAGCCCTCCCGAGTGGCTGTTTGTGGCACCGTCTTGGTTCCTCGCCCTGCTCCATGCCTGCCGAGGCCGGTGTTCGTGCTGCTTATCTACCTCACCCTTCCCTTTTGCTCTGCGCTCTCCCCCGACTCCCCCCCCACTTAGTCCCTGTTCCTCTGTTCTCCCCCCCCCTTCAGCCCTGCCCCCCCTTCTCTTTTTCTCTTTGTGCCAGGCGCTCCCTCTCCCCTGAGAAGCGCGCCGCGGTCCTCCTTTCTTCCTGCCCTCCCGTGTTAGCCCTCCTAGCTAGCACGGTGGCCCCCTTCCCAGCACTTGCCCTGTTCTGGTCCTGTTTTGCCATCCTTTTGCTAGCCCTCGTCTCGCCCTCCGGCCCGCCTTTTTCACCCTCATTCACCTTGCTTCGCTCCCCCCATTGCATTGAGAGGTGCAACGAGCCCGGGAACGAGTCAGCACAGTCCCGCACAGTGCACCAAACATGTGTGTACAGTTCGTGATCTTATTGTCTCTGTTTGCGGTCTGCCCGCTGCTCTTTGTTCCGATTCTTCCTTTCTTTTCCTTCCCCGTCGCTTTCATGATGGCCGTTGTGGCTGTCCCTCCTCCAGTTTGTTTGCTCTAATGAACTCCTCCGCTGCCGCTGGGGTGTTAAAAAACAGCTCCTTCCCCTCAAATGTTACCTAGAGTTTGGCCGGGAATAACATCCCAAATTTCACATTACTTTTGTAGAGTGCTGATTTGGCCCTGTTGAATTCAGTCCTTCTTTTGGCCAGGTCCGCCCCAATGTCCTGGTACACCTTTATGGTCTTCCCTTCCCACGTGTGCGCTTTCGTCTGCCGGGCACACTTTAGGATTTTTTTCCCTGTCTTGGAACCTGTGCAGCTTCACGATAATCGCTCTGGGATGCTCCCTGGCTTTGGGCCTGGGTCGGAGCGACCTGTGCGCCCTGTCGATTTCCGGGGGGGTGGGTTTGGAAACTTCTCCCTTCCCACTAGCTTGCCCAGCATTTGGGTGACGTAGCCTGTTGGATCGCTGCCCTCCATCCCCTCTGGCAGACCCACTATTTTAACATTCTGCCGCCTGGACCTATTTACCTGGTCCTCCGCTTTCCCCCTTAGGTTACCAGCCTTTTCACCACGGTTTCCTGAGTTACCATCCTGTCGTTCTGGTCCGAGGCGGCCGTCTCCAACTCCTGAATAGTATTCTCCTGCACCTCCACCTTCCTTTCCAGGCCATTGATGGTTCGCTGCATTTTTTCTGTTGTCTCAGCCAGCATCTCCTTCATCATTGTGTGGAGCTCTGTCCTGAGTGCCTCCCTCATGGCGTTTATCTCCGTTTTTATCTCCTCCTTTATGGCGTTTATTTCTGTTCTCAGTAGGCTTCTCCATTCATCCCCGTGTGCGGGTGGGGGGGGGGGGGGGGGGGGATGGTCTCCGCATCCGGTTCCTGCTCAACTCACCAGCTTTTCCGCTTCCTGATTCGCCTGAACCTCCGCCTCGCCCCGTGGGGTCGTCTGCCTGCGCGGCTGCAGCTCCTTTTTTCCTTCGCCGCTGTTCCTTCTTACATCTCGCCGTCCCCTCAATTTATTATTTGGAGGCATATTTCTGTCTGTACCTTCCTTTTTTTTTTTTGAAAGTTTTTTTCCCCCCTTTAAAAAAGTTTTCCTTTAAAAAAAAAAAAATTTGCAGGAGAGGAACAAGGAAGGTTGAATTAAAAAAATCTTATTTTGTCCTTGTGATCCTCTCCGTGAGAGTTTGGCTCAAGGTTGAATCGGAGCTTGATGGGAAATAGAATGTCAAATCAAGATAGAATAGAGCTTGATGGGAAATGGAATGTCGAAGCTTTGTAACTGTGTACGTGACTTTCGAGATGAATCGCTTCTGCTTTTGCACCAGACAGTCGGCAATAACAGGACGCAGATGAGGGAATGGGTTCCTCATTTAAAGATAATTATAATTTAGCTGAGAGCATAATAATTTAGCTGAGAGCAACAGAAAGTGTTCCTAACTTGGGCCTCTAAGGCGGGCCGTCCTCAGAAAAGAGAGAGTGTTATACTGTATATAAGCTACTGTCAAATGTACTGATATTGGCTTGCTGCTGTGCTCCCCGAAGTACAGTGGTGTTCGGCCGTGAATAAACGTACGTTGAAGTGACTTGGTGTTCGATTGATCATTTCATCCGGACTGACAATAGCGAATTCTCATTCGTGCTCAGACTTTCAGGCCGTTTCGGAGCGATCCCCACTCCTCCTTCACGTGCAGCTCACCTTTTTTTCCCCCTCTCCCTCTCCAGCTCCGTGGATCGGAGCTTTGGGGCCTGGGCAGGGCCGAATTCACGGGGCCTAAGGAATTTAAATTTTTTTTTTTAATTCCCCGGGAAAACCCCCTCCAAAAAGCCGTGATTTTGTGGCTGTGCGGGAGCGTCTTTGCTGTGGCCCTCGGTCAACACCAGAATTCAGGAAAGGGGGGAAACATTGATTAGTCTGTGACTGCACTGATATATCCAGTTGAATCTTGTGCGTTTGAGCAACTGAAGGATGATCTGATCAGATAGGATTGTCTTCGGACAACAGATCCTGCCATAACAGCACATCTGCTGAGCAAAGAGAAACTTACTCTCAAGAAAGATATTGACATGTGCAGAAGCGGTCAATCAGCTGCAGAGCACTGATGGGAGAATTGAATCATAGAATTTACAGTGCAGAAGGAGGGCATTTGGCCCATCGAGTCCGCACTGGCCCTTGAAAGAGCACACTACTTAAGCCCACACCTACACCCTATTCCCGTAAACCAGTAACCCCACCTAACCTTTGGACACTAAGGGGCAATTTAGCATGGCCAATCCACCTAATCTGCACACCGTTGGATTGTGGGAGGAAACCGGAGCAACCGGAGGAAACTCACACAGACACAGGGAGAAAGTGCAAACTCCACACAGTCAACCAAGGCCGGAATAGAATCCGGGTCCTTGGAGCGGTGAGGCGGCAGTGCTAACCATTATGTCATTGTGTCGACCAAATAATGATGAAGCTTAAGACAATAGAGAAAAAGAATAACTATTTGTAGAAGGGCCAGCGGAGAGATGATAGCCAGAGTACTGCATGTAAATATTGAGGACACAAAGAAAGGTCCAGTGTGGGGAAAGTCATGCTCTGACTGCAAGAAGATGAATCACTTTGTACACAAGTATTTTGCTGGAAAGAGAAAAAACTAGCTAATAAACATGTTCTCAGGCGTGATGGGCGGCACAAGAGCAGTGGTTCGCACTGTTGTTTCACAGTGCCAGGGACCCGGGTTCGATTCCCGGTTTGGGTCACTGTCTGCGCAGAGTCTGCACGTTCTCCCAGTGTGTGTGTGTGTTTCCTCCGGGTGCTCCTGTTTCCTCCCGCAGGTCCCGAAAGACGTGCTTCTTCGATGAATTGGACAATCTGAATTCTCCCTCAGTGTACCCAAACAGGTGCCGGAGTGTGGCGACTAGGGGATTTTCACAGTAAATTCATGGCAGTGTTAATGTAAACCTACTTGTGACACTAATAAAAATTATTATGATGTTGGAAGGTGAACCTGGCGCCCGAGAACAGACTGGTGCCCTCAAGTCTAGAGGGGGAAAAATGGATTGTGAAGATTGCAATGATGACTGTAGAAGGAGACCATCAAGTTAACGTGAAGTGTCAGACAGGCACTGATGCTCCGAGCAACATCATGAGCTTTAAAGACCTGTGTGAAGTTGCTCAAGGTCTTTGAAAGTCCCAACAATGAAGCCACAGGTAAAGTTGAGGCTATAAGATGGAACATTAATAATCTTTTATTAGTGTCACAAGTAGGCTTACATTAACACTGCTGCCATGAAGTAACTGTGAAAATCCCCTAGTCGTCGCACTCCGGCGCCTATTTGGGTACATTGAGGGAGAATTCAAAATGTCCAATTCACCGAACAAGCACGTCTTTCGGGACCTGGGGGAGGAAACTGGAGCACCCGGAGGAAACTCACGCAGACACAGGGAGAACGTACGGATTCTGCAAAGACAGTGACACAAGCCGCAAATCGATGCTGGGACCGTGGTGCTGTGAAGCAACAGTGCTAACCACTTTGCTACCGTGCCACCCTACTTACCCCAAGGAAGGCAAACTAAGTTGAAACCCCAATGCAATGGGAAGAAAGTAGATATGCAGTTCAGAATAATGGACACAGCAAAATCTATTCATTG
This sequence comes from Scyliorhinus torazame, assembly GCF_047496885.1. Lineage (NCBI taxonomy): Eukaryota > Metazoa > Chordata > Chondrichthyes > Carcharhiniformes > Scyliorhinidae > Scyliorhinus > Scyliorhinus torazame. The sequence goes on along the minus strand of NC_092727.1, from coordinate 66,291,380 downwards.
CAGCTGAAACAAGTCGAAAGCTTGGACTGGTAATCCTTCAAGTACTAGAAGGTTGCAGTGTTTCACACAGCATAAAACCAGACTGCTCAACAAATCCTAAAAAATGACTGAGATGTTTTCACAGGTCTTGGACATCTTCCTGTTGAATATCATCTTGGAAGTAAATGAGAGTGAAACCAACTCAGCATTTTCCAAGGGCAGTTCCAGCTCCCCTCAAGTCCAGCCAGAACGATACGATAGAGAAACTTGAAAAGATGGGAGTAACTAAGAAAGTGATAACTCTCACTGAGTGGATTAGCAGCATGGTAGCAGCAAAACAAGCTGGACAGCGGAGTGTGCAGAGATCAAAGGATCTCATTGAACTTTAAAGAGAGCTCACTACTCCATCCCAACTACAGAAGAGATTTTGCTGCGACTTTCCATGGCAAAGGTCTACCCTGAATGAGAAGGATGGATACTGACAAGTGAAGTTCGATGAAAGCAGTAGTTTCCGACTATATTCTGGATGTCATTTGGGTGGTACCGATGGTCGCGGATACCATTTGGCATTTCTACTGCTCCAGAAGAGTATCAACGACAGCACAAGACAATTAAAGATCTTCCAGGAGTAGAAGCGATCTGGCCAGCAGAAATGACCTGCTAATCTATGGATGTGAGAAATGATGGATGAAGCCATTGCAGACCATGGTCAGAATCTAATGAGGCTGCAGAGAGCTCGCCAGATGAACCTGTAGTTGAATCAGAAAAAACTGCAACCAAAGATGACTGAAGTCACACTGACAGACTGTTTACTGACAGTGAAAAGTGTTCGCCCTGATCCTGATACGATGAGAGTTGTAGCAGAGATGCAGCAATCAAAGGATGCGAAGGCTCTGGAACGATTTGTGGATTTGTGAACTACCCAGCAAAGTTCTTGCCAATTTGTCATCATTGTGTCAACCTCTACACAATCTCACTTCCAAAGATGTTCAGTGGTATTGGGGCACAGAACAAGCAGCAGCTTTCACTCATATCAAATAAGTAGTGACAACAATGCCAACACTGGGGTGTTAACAATGAGGTCACACTGAGGTGTGGTGACAGTGGGACAGAACTTGGAGCAGCCTCATGCAGCAAGGCCAACTGGTTATGTTTGCATCCAGAGCATTCACGCAAATCGAACACTGTCACACAGACTGAGAAAGAATGCCCGGCATTTGTATTTGTTGTCACACATTTTAACAGTACTTGTTTGAAAGGAACAAACTGACGGTAGAGTCTGACTACATGCTAGTTTAAAGAATCTTTCTCAAACCACTTCTACTTGTTTCAAAGTGTCTACAAAGGATGTTACTCATTTGCAGCGATATCATTTGGAAATTAAGTACAATCGGGGAAGTCGATGTACATCACCGACAGGCTGTCAAGAGCTGTGCTCCTTTTTGAAGAAAGTTACTGCTGCTGGTACAGAGTGAAATCTACCAGATACAGCAAGAAGCAACAGCTCTGAAAATCATCAACCCAGCAGGGGCATTGACCTGACAGACAAGCATTTTGCTCAGATCAAGTGAACTACGTAACGAGATGCAACTGCCCTAGTCCTGCAGGATGTAGTGATAAAAGAATGATTAAGTCGTACCTGTTGCTATAAGGGAGTATTGGGCATGCAGGGATGAAGTGATGACCCAAGATGGCATCTTGTACAAAGGAACTAGGAGTCATCATCCCTAAAGAGATG